>NC_069501.1:106856339-107001339 GCF_027579735.1 Bombina bombina
CTTTAAAAAAATACAAAGACCCCCCCAACAGTAAAAACCCCCACCCAACCAACCCCCCAAAATAAAAAACCTTACTCTAACAAAAACCTAAGCGACCCATTGCTTTTAAAAGGGCATTTAGCTCTTTTGTATTGCCCTGAAAAGTTCATTTAGCTCTTTTAATAAAGCCCAAACCCTAATCTAAAAAAAAAAAACACCCAAAAAAAGGAAAAAAAAACTAACACTAACCCCCAAAGATCCACTTACAGTTTCTGAAGTCCAAACATCCAGGCGACGAGAAGTCTTCATCCAGGCAGCAAGGTCTTCATCCATCCAGGCGGCGTCTTCTATCTTCATCCAGGCAGCATCTCCCATCTTTATCCCGATGGCGTCTACTATCTTCAACCCGGTGGCACGGAGTGGCAAATCAGCCAATAGGATGAGAGCTACTGAAATTCTATTGGCTGATTTGAATAGCCAGTAGAATTTCAGTAGCTCTCATCTTATTGGCTGATTTGAAAAGCCAATAGGATTTCAGTAGCTCTCATCGTATTGGCTGATTTGAATTTCAAAAAGGTTCCCTTACATTGAAGATTCAGTGTACGGCGGTGATGGTATGAAGAGGATGCTCCACGCCGGATGGTTTCAAGGATTGAACCTGCTCCGCGCTGCCAGAATGAAGATAGAAGACGCCACCGGGATGAAGATAGAAGATGCTGCCTGGATGAAGATAGAAGACGCTGCCTGGATGAAGGTAGAAGACGCCGCCTGGATGGATGAAGACCTTTACGTCTGGATGAAGACTTCTCGCCGCCTGGATGTCCAGACTTCAGAAACTGTGAGTGGATAGTCGGGGGTTAGTGTTAGGTTTAATTAACTTTTTTTGGGTGGGTTTTTTTTAGATTAGGGTTTGGGCTTTCTTAAAAGAGCTAAATGCCCTTTTCATGGAAATGCAAAAGAGCTAAATGCCCTTTTAAGGGCAATGCCCATACAAATTCCCTTTTCAGGGCAATGGGTAGCTTAAGTTTTTGTTAGAGTTAGGTTTTTTATTTATTTTATTTATTTGGGGGGGGTTGGTTGGGTGGTGGGTTTTACTGTTGGGGGGGTCTTTGTATTTTTTTTACAGGGAAAAGAGCTGATTTATTTAGGGCAATGCCCTACAAAAGGCCCTTTTAAGGGCTACTGGTAGTTTATTGTAGGCTAGAGATTTTTTTTATTTTGGGGGGGGGGGCTTTTTTTGTATAGGGCTATTAGATTAGTTGTAATTGTTTTTATTTTGGATAATTTTGTTTGTTATTTTTTGTAATTTAGTGTTTATTTTTTGTCATTTTAGAATTATTTCTTTTAGTAGTGTTAGGTTTTTTTTATGTGTAATATAGTTTATTTAATTTGTAGTTATTTTAATTTTAGTCTAATAGTTATGTTAGGTTAATTGTTAGTTTAAACTTAGGTTTTTTTAATTTCACAGGTAAGTTTTTATTTATTTTAAAATCGGGATATTGTAATTTTAATTTAAAGTTAGGGCGTTGTTAGGTTTAGGGGTATATTACAAAAATATATTCTTTTTCAACTTGAAATGCCCCATGCACACTTAGTTTTCACCATTTTATCCCTCTATACACTTCACATATAAATTGATCAAACAATACGGGCGTTTTGGTTCTTACCTGACATCTAAATTAGTTTATTTTAAAAAAAAATAAGAAAAAAGAAAGATCAATAGATATCATAGCAGATTACAAGATGCAAGATTGTGAATTTCAAGAATTATAGTTAATGCAAAGTAAGAACTATCCATTATTTAAGAATAATTAGAGACTGAATAGATTACATCTATCTACAGTGTCAATAGTGCAACAAAAAGAGGGCGACAAAAGTGTGGAACCTTCTGATTAGAGATTGCATCTCTACATTATCCAATGATTGCAAAGACGCAGAAAACAAACAGTGCAGCATTTACAAAGATGTGAAACCCTCCTCAGAAGAGATTACATCTCTCTATGTTGTTTAATGGTAAAAACAAATACCTAACCAATATCTATCATGATTTTAGTTACTATTTTACATAAATTGGTACAAAAACAAATGCTTAAAGGGGTATACAAGTGCAAAAAGAAAATGTGTTACAGCCATTTGTTGTGCAGTCATGCTATAGATGATCATATTTCATAATAACGTTTAGATAAATGACCTACTTAATTTGTATACAAATTTAATTGTGTGTATGTGTAAACTGAATGTTATTTTCTTAACATTTTGTTTTTAAAAATCTGATTTACTAACTGAACAGGCCAAAATTGGGTTGTTATCAGATTCACAGTGTATAATTTGAAAAGACCAAAAATCCTTTGATAAATTTACAAAAAGTGTTTTCTTATTTATTTGAAAATTGGTGCCAAATTGTTCTCATGCAAGGTACAGGGATGTTTTCATGGCAAGAATGAATAAAATATATAAATAAATAAATAAATAAATAATTAAAAGCATTAGAAACATTTATTAGTTTATCATGGGGTGTTATAACGTTTTTGAATGGATTCATATTTGAAAATGACAATTTATGCAATGCTCTCCACAAGGGAATTCTGATTGGTTCGAATGGAGCAGGTCAGGAGTCCAATTAGGTATCAGAAAATGATGTCAGACATTTTACATTTTTGTAATATATTTAACATGTTCAATTTTGTTTTGTTTTCTTCTACCTATAATTAGTATAACCTATAAAAACACAAATATAGACAATTACACACATTTTCTTTCAGATTTAGAAGTAACCAAACCATGGGCCCTAAATCTTAATATCTCTGGACACTATTTCTAGAGAGAAGGTGTTTAAAGTGACATAGAAGTGCCAGAGTAAATGATTACTTTTTAACAGCTTGTTAGCAGTACACCTTCTGCCAGACATGTGACAAAACTGCTGTAAATGGGTTGTTGCTGCCATTAAGACCAACAAGGCGGTTGCCTAGGGGTAGAGCCGCGGAGGCACAAAGCAGTCTGCCCTACCCATAAGTGTGTGCTTCTGCGACTATATTATTATTTAAATTCAAGTGTGCAACCACATACCATATAGGTGGAGTAGCTGCTGGATTGTAATAATGTAGCTGCAGGCCATGCTGAGTGTAGTGAACAGCAGGTTCACATTAACTGGTGTTGGAGCAGACAGTGCAAACTGGTTTTGAACATACACAGTAGTTTTATATCAGCAATTAAGCACCACATTGCAAAATACATGTTTTAAAATCAAGATAAATTCACAAAAAGCATAGGGGGGGTTTGAGAGCTAGTAACTTGTAAATGAGTTTGTGCTCTGATCTAACCAATCTCTGCGTAGAATGTTGAAGGCCTGGGTAATTCTCACTGTACAGGCTAACAAGCTAATTTTATCACTATAAATTGACAAATAAAATAAAAACTCTCAGCTAACAGAAATCCTAAAACAATAAAGAAGCAATCCAGAGATGCCAATTTAATCTATCAAAAACATTTCAGACATGCAGTGTTAGAAGTGATTTGTATAATATTTACCTTATATAATCAGCATTTAGCAAATCCTTCAGGTAGTGAAGAACATACATTATCTATAACCTCCGTTAACATGATATAAAATAAAGTTCACAATAACTTGCTTTTTTTTCCCAGAGTTTAACCATCAATATTTAAAAAATGATTTATTTTTTCTTTTAGTAACTCAGACTGTCTCTGTATGTAAATGTTTAGTTACTCCGTCTCCATCTTTTTATTTGGCAGAAATGGACATATTTATTATTTAACACTTGGTAGAGACTTTTTGTCTGATGCTCCTGCCCAAACAAAACAGTAAATTGTAATGCATGTTATTTTATATCACTCAGTGCAATGATCTACTAGAGTGTATGTGTGTGCGTCTGTATCAGTGCATGTCTGTGTCAGGGTGTCTGTCTACTTCTGCAACAGTACACACTTACACACTCATTTACTTAATAGTTCATTTTCATCTACTGTCGCACAACGCAGACTCAGCAGTCTAGAGTGTGTAGCGCTAATTTACATATGTATATGTAGTTAATACATAATATTTCATACAGCTAACGAGATCTGCAGGAAACGCAAACAAAAAAAAATCACAACCACAACTTCTAGAAATTGTGTTTAGTAAGGATGTTTTTAAAATGTTTCTTTTTATTTCATACTCACATTTTTGTGAGTGTAAGTTACAGTTCTTGTTTTTAAAGTGCTTTTATACACGCTAACAGCGATTGTGACGTTTGCCATTCAGCCTTGTTTGTTGGCAGTCATTTGTTTTGGCAATTTACAATAGCTAGAATATTGTATCCCCATCTTCGTACAGTAACATAAATATTATGAGGCTCTTAAAATATGTCTTGTAAATATTTTTAAGCACATATTAAAACTCTCGCAGTAGATGATTTTAAATAGATTTTTTTTAAAAAAATTGAATTTAAAAAAACATTCAGAAAAGACATCTCGTTCTGTGAGGTTTGGAGCGTTAAACCTTGCAACTTAGCGGTTTCATGATTTACAGTTAAAATCCTGTTATAGAAGATGACAGAAGTTGCAGAAACTTTCTTCTAATGAAAAAATAATTTCACAAAATGCTCTTCTACTTGATTTCAGATACAAATCTCACCAAATCAGAAAACAATGTTTTCTCAATCAATGACTGAAAAACGTTAAAAAAAATACTTTCAATATACAGGTAGCCCTCGGTTTACGCCGGGGTTAGGTTCCAGAAGGAATGGTTGTAAATCGAAACTGTTGTAAATTGAAACCTAGTTTATATGGAAGTCAATGGGAAGTGAGGGAGTTAGGTTCCAAACCCCTCTCAAAATTGTCATAAGTAACACCTAATACATTACTTTTCAAAGCTCTGAAATTTACTAAACAGCATTATAAACCTAATAAAATAATCACACAACACAGAATATATAATTAAACTAAGTTAAATGAACATTTTTTTTAGCTAAACAGCATTATAAACCTAATAAAAGAATCACACAACACATACTTCACTTGCATTTTTCTGCAAATAGTTCTTTCTATGCATTCCAATCTGGACTGATTTATAGACAGGAAGATCTTGTTCCTTTGAAATCTGCTCGAAAGCTCAGGTCTGGTTAAACTTATTAATTTCAGCTTGCTTGGCTTTGCTGCAACACAAGCGGACAGCTCCACCTACTGGCTATTTTGATAAATGCACTGCTTCTCAATGCTTTTCAATAGCAGTCACATGATTGGAAAAAAGGTTGTTATTCTGAAACAGTGTAAATTGAACCGTTGTAAAACGAGGGCCATCTGTATTAAAAGTTAAAAACAAAGTGCGTATAACTGTCATGCCCATACACAAACGATATTCAGATCGTTTAACACTTATCAGGATGGTTTCAGAATGCAAATGGTTAATTTTACACATGTAAATGATTCCTTACACACTGTACAAAGGAATTGATCCAAACGTCTCTAACCTTATCTTTAGAAGTGTGAAATGATAATTGTATTTTTCAGTTTAATTTTGATTCACAGTTTTGATCATCGGTTGATGAAGGATCACTACACTATGAGAAAAATAATAATAATAAAAAGCCCTAAATTACATACTTGTATTCTGTCAGTACCTAACAACCAGTGGGGGGTGAGGGAGGGGAGGGATCAGGGGGTGGGAAGTGTCAAGCTAATTGATTAGCCTCTTCACTGCCAGCAATTTCAAGTAAGGTGCGCAGCTGCAATTACCAGACATATGACTGAAGTAGTTGTTTTTAAATGTTTGAGAAAAAGCTAACATTTTTTTTTATATGATTGTATCTGCCGGCCAAATAGTGGAAACAAATAGACCGAAATGGGCCTTGATCAATACCTTTGGTTGTCCACTTTATAAATATATGTAGTTTTCATAGGTAAATCAAAACATCAAAAGCTCTATTTCTGTTTAAACAGAGTGATAGCGAAAATGCAAACAATTCTCTGCTACTTTTGGCAAGTTTTTCTCTCTAATTCCCGGTAGCGAAGGGGTTAAAAAGTCTTATAATTGCAAGCTCTATCTGACCCATGAAAGCCACAGTGTTTTCTTTGAAGTTCCTTTTGATAGCTTAAAGGGACATGTGCAAATTGTCATTATTTGTCATTTGTTATTCGGTTGACAAAAAAATAGTTAATTCTTTCATTTTGTCTCTGTATCTTTTTCTATTACAGAAATGAAATGCATTATTTTGTGCTTGCTCATTCAGTAATGAACAAATGCCGGACAAATATTAAACTTCTCTACTCGTTTGTCAAACAAACAGCAGATAATGACATTTTGCACAACTAGTTAAAGGGACATGAAACCTAACATTTCTCCTGATTTCAGTAGATTATACAATTTAACACAACTTTCCAATGTAATTCTATTATCAAATTTGCTTAATTCTCTTGATATCCTTTCTTGAAGGAGCAGTGATGCACCACTAGTCAATGACTAGAGGCAGCAATGCACTAGGAGCTAGCTGAACACAACAGGTGAGCCAATGACTAGAGGCAGCAATGCATTACTAGGAGCTAGCTGAACACACCAGGTGAGCCAATGACTAGAGGCAGCAATGCATTACTAGGAGCTAGCTGAACACACCAGGTGAGCCAATGACTAGAGGCAGCAATGCATTACTAGGAGCTAGCTGAACACACCAGGTGAGTCAATGACTAGAGGCAGCAATGCATTACTAGGAGCTAGCTGAACACAACAGGTGAGCCAATGACTAGAGGCAGCAATGCAGCACTAGGAGCTAGCTGAACACACCAGGTGAGCCAATGACTAGAGGCAGCAATGCAGCACTAGGAGCTAGCTGAACACATTAGGTGAGCCAATGACTAGAGGCAGCAATGCAGCACTAGGAGCTAGCTGAACACATCAGGTGAGCCAATGACTAGAGACAGCAATGCACCACTAGGAGCTGGCTGAACACATTAGGTGAGCCAATGACTAGAGACAGCTATGCACCACTAGGAGCTGGCTGAACACATTAGGTGAGCCAATGACTAGAGACAGCAATGCACCACTAGGAGCTAGCTGAACACATTAGGTGAGCCAATGACTAGAGACAGCAATGCACCACTAGGAGATAGCTGAACACACCAGGTGAGCCAATGACTAGAGGCAGCAATGCATTACTAGGAGCTAGCTGAACACAACAGGTGAGCCAATGACTAGAGGCAGCAATGCAGCACTAGGAGCTAGCTGAACACATTAGGTGAGCCAATGACTAGAGACAGCTATGCACCACTAGGAGCTGGCTGAACACAACAGGTGAGCCAGTGACTAGAGGCAGCAATGCACCACTAGTAGCTGGCTGAACACAACAGGTGAGCCAATGACTAGAGGCAGCAATGCACCACTAGGAGCTAGCTGAACACATCAGGTGAGCCAATGACTAGAGGCAGCAATGCACCACTAGGAGCTAGCTGAACACAATAGGTGAGCCAATGACTAGAGGCAGCAATGCACCACTAGGAGCTAGCTGAACACAATATGTGAGCCAATGACTAGAGGCAGCAATGCACCACTAGGAGCTAGCTGAACACACCAGGTGAGCCAATGACTAGAGGCAGCAATGCATTACTAGGAGCTAGCTGAACACAATATGTGAGCCAATGACTAGAGGCAGCAATGCACCACTAGGAGCTAGCTGAACACACCAGGTGAGCCAATGACTAGAGGCAGCAATGCAGCACTAGGAGCTAGCTGAACACATCAGGTGAGCCAATGACTAGAGGCAGCAATGCAGCACTAGGAGCTAGCTGAACACACCAGGTGAGCCAATGACTAGAGGCAGCAATGCACCACTAGGAGCTAGCTGAACACACCAGGTGAGCCAATGACTAGAGGCAGCAATGCACCACTAGGAGCTAGCTGAACACATCAGGTGAGCCAATGACTAGAGGCAGCAATGCAGCACTAGGAGCTAGCTGAACACATCAGGTGAGCCAATGACTAGAGGCAGCAATGCACCACTAGGAGCTGCACCACAACGCAATATGCCTATTTAAACTATTAACCCCTATATCCGCCATCAAACCCACACCGCAAGTAATAACTAAATGATTAACCCCTAAACCGCCATAGCCCACATAGCCTATTAAATGTATTAACCCCTAATCTGCCACCGCCAACGTCACCGCCACTATAATAAAGTTATTAACCCCTAAACTTAAGTCTAACCCTAACACCCCCCTAACTTAAATATTATTTAAATACATCTAAATAATATTACTATTATTAACTCAATTATTCCATATACCCTAAGATAGCTACAATATAATTAATAATTACATTGTAGCTATTTTAGGATTTATATTTATTTTACAGGAGAGTTTGTATTTATTTTAACTAGGTACAATAGCTATTAAATAGTTATTAACTATTTAATAACTACCTAGTTAAAATAATTACAAAATTACCTGTAAAATAAATCCTAACCTAAGTTACAAATAAACCTAACACTACACTATCATTAAATAAATTAAATAGTTAAATTGCTGCCTCTAGTCAATAGTTTAATAACTATTGTACCTGGTTAAATTTAATAGAAAGTTGCCTGTAAAATAAAAATAAACCCTAAAATAGCTATAATGTAATTATTAATTATATTGTAGCTATCTTAGGGTTTATTTTATAGGTAAGTATTTAGTTTTAAATAGGAATAATTGAGTTAATAAGAGTAAATTTATTTAGATGTATTTAAATAATATTTAAGTTAGGGAGGTGTTAGGGTTAGACTTAGGTTTAGGGGTTAATAACTTTATTATAGTGTCGGTGACGTTTAATAGGCTATGTGGGCTATGGCGGTTTAGGGGTTAATACTTGAATAGGTTAATGGCGTTGTGGGCTATGGCGGTTTAGGGGTTAATACTTGAATAGGTTAATGGCGTTGTGGGCTATGGCGGTTTAGGGGTTAATAATTTAGTTATTACTTGCGGTGTGGGTTTGATGGCGGATATAGGGGTTAATAGACTTTATTAGTTATTGCGGTGGGGGATTGCGGTTGACAGGTAGATAGACATTGCGCATGCGTTAGGTGTTAGTTTATTTTTGCAGGCATTTTTGGGAGTTACGGTGCTCCCATACTCAGCACAAGGCTTTCTACGGCTGCCTTTTATGGCGAGGTAAAAATGAAGTAAGATTTCTCCATTTTCGCCACGTAAGTCCTTGCGCTGGATATTGGATACCGATTTACGACGCTGTCCCATGTTAGCTTATGGGAGTAAAAATTGCGTGCGACAGGTGAAATATACGTGCTGCATTTATATGCAGCGCTGTATATAGGATACCAAACCCGCGCAAAAACTGGCGTCGCCGGCTTTTGCGGGCAACGCTGCATATGTAATGGAGGCCATTGTTTGTGCTTTGTCTTAATCATGCAATTTTATTTTTTACTCTTATGTCCCCTTGCAAAATGACAACTTAAAAGCTCAATACTTGCTGTTAAAATATATAGTTTGGCAGTATACTGGTTATATGTAGTGAATTGACAGAAGAAAGACGTTGTTCGTCAGTTATGCTTTACATTTACTGAAGCTAACGCTGTATTCTGTGGTTACTTTGCATATTTTCAGTACAAACAGTAGTAATAAGTATATATTGTGTCCAAACACTGTCACTCTGTTGTGTTACTGAGTATTGAAATATACCATTTAGCAGTTGCTGAAAGAAAGTCTTACACATCATTTGCAATTGATAAGAACTTCCTGTTTTCTACACATTTAAACCCTATACCCCTATCTCACTGAAAGGACATTGACCCCTATTCCAGTACATTATAGTGCATTGTGAAGTCAGTATTACAATTAGTTGTTATTTGTTTGTTGTTTTTCCTTTCTATACACATTGACCCCTATTCCAGTACACCATAGTGCATTGTGAAATCAGTATTCAATTTTTATTTGTATTTTTTAGTTGTTTTTGTTTTCCATACACATTGACCCCTATTCCAACACATCATAGTGCATTGTGAAATCAGTATTAAATTTGTATTTATTTGTTGTTTTTGGTTTCCATACACATTGACCCCTATTCCAATACATCATAATGCATTGTGAAACTTTGCATTAAATTCTTGTTTTTTTTCTTTATATATATATATTATTTTTTTATTATTTTTATTTTTTTCCTTTCTATACTCATTGACCTCTTTTCCAATACATCATAGTGCATTTTGAAAACTTTGCATTCATTTTTATTTATTTATTTTGGCCTTTCTATAGCATTCCAAACCATTAGAAACACAATCCATGTATTTAGGGCTCAATTTATCAAAGCCCCTACGGCTGCAAGTTCTCACAAGAACCTGCTCGCCGTATTTAACAAGCAGCGGTCATCAGACCGCCGCTTTCCTAACCTCTTCACAATCCATCAATCTAGTCTGACCGAGGAGATTGACAGCTCCTACCTGCGTGTGATTGACTGTGCGCGGGCAGGGGGCGATATTGCACGTGAGCGCAAAATAGCGCTCGTGTGCAATGGTAATTTCCTCCGGGGAAATTCGCTCTGCCAGAGGTGATTCGAGGCGGACAGGGAGGCATACATGCGCCCTTGTCCGCCTCAGCTTTGATAAATCAAGCCCTTAGTGATAAATCCAGGACATTTAGGGCTAGATTACAAATGGAGCACTAATTAATATGTGTATATACACATAGTAACACATACATATATATATATATATATATATATATAAAAAAATTTTTTGCAGTATTATACAAATAAATTAAAATAATAATTATGCCTAGTTTATTTAAATGCAGCATTTCCATTTATAAAGTGGATGCATCTTTGAAACTCATGCAAGATTTAACTGCAAGTCAAGAAGCAGCAGTCTTTAGACTCATCCTGTTCTTGTGTAGTTGGTTGTGCAAAAGCAGAATACATGGGCTGAACAAGCGATTACTTTCGCACTAATATGATTTCTCTCATTCCATTTAAACATGAGCAGACAGATTACCTGCCTGGGAACCTTAACCACATGAAGCATATCTTCCAACCACCACACAGCTAGCAGAATTGTAATGGGTTGGGAGGTCTGATCTGCTAACTGCCTGCAGCCCTTCATTTTCTTGGGTTTAAGGGGTTGTCTGAGCAATGCCCACAATTTCCATATAATTCTGGGTTATTTTATAAAGGGATTTCTGTGGACTCAAATTTTGATTCCCTACATCAGCTACAATAATACTAGCAAGCACTAAAGGTGCAGGGATTTGAGGGGATGAGGGATTTTCACATGTTCTCCTATATGCTCAAATGCAACCTCCTACCCCCAAGCATCCACGACAAATGCCCTACGTGACGATTTCTGGCTAGTTTCCCTACAGCTTGAAATCAAACAAATCGGCAGATGTCACATTCATCCGAGTGAAATAGACATATTTATGTGCATCCATTCCATAAGCTATTTAAAGAGACAGTCAAGTCAAAATTAAACGTTCATGATTACGATAAGGCATACAATTATAAACAACTTTCCAATTTACATTTATCATTAAATTTGCTTTGTTCTCTTGGTATTCTTTGTGGAAAGCTAAACCTATGTGGCTCATATGCTAATTTCTAAGCCTCTCAACTGCCTCTAATCTCAGAATTATTTACAGTTTTTGACAGTTAGACACTGCTAGTTCATGTGTGTCATATAGATAACCATGTGCTCACTCCCGTAGAGTTGTTTAAGAGTCAGCACTGATTGGCTAAAATACATGTCTGTCAAAAGAACTGAGATAAGGGGGCAGTCTGCAGAGGCTTAGATACAAGGTGATCACAGAGGCAAAAAGTGTATTAATATAACAGTGTTAGTTATGCAAAACTGGGGAATGGGTAATAAAGAGATTATCTATCTTTTTAAACAATAAACATTCTGGAATAGACTGTCCCTTTAAATCAACTTTCCTAAATCAAACTATATTTGCAACTTTATAGATCATTGTGCTACAGTCTACCACTCGCCTCATCGCAAACATATCATTTCAATTATAAACTAATATTCTGATGCTCATAGTTTAGCTGAGAGCATGATTTGTAACTATTAAACCAGGAAAAAAATAATTTTTATCCACATGTAAACTTAAAGGGACACTGAACCCAAAATTTTTCTTTCGTGATTCAGATAAAGCATTTTAAGCAACTTTTAAATTTACTCCTATGATCAAATTTCCCTCATTCTCTTGGTATCTTTATTTAAAATGCAAGAAAGTACGTTTAGATGCCGGCCCATTTTTGGTGAACAACCTGGGTTGTTCTTGCTGATTGGTGAATAAATGAATCCACCAATAAAAAAGTGCTATCCAGAGTACAGAACCAAAAAAAAGCTTAGATGCATTCTTTTTCAAATAAAGATAGCAAGAGAACAAAGAAAAATTGATAATAGGAGTAAATTAGAAAGTTGTTTAAAATTGCATGCTCTATCTGAATCATGAAAGAAAAAATTTGCGTTCAGTGTCCCTTTAATGAACATTTTATAATAATGTGAACCGAGCAGTATGCTCAATAATCTTAACACTGAAAAAAAAACCTGTATGAACAGCCAAGATATATTAAATGGGTTTGCAAACTGTTTAAAGAGATGCTAAACCCAATTTTTTTTTTCTTTCATGATTTGGATAGCGCATGCAATTTTAAGCAACTTTCTAATTGACTCTTATTACCAATTTTTCTTCTTTGTCTTGGTATCTTTATTTGAAAAAGTAGAAATGTAAGCTAAGGAGGTGCCCCATTTTTTGGTTCAGCACCCTGGATAACGCTTGCTGATTGGTAGCCACCAATAAGCAAGCCCAACACAGGTTCTGAACCAAAAATCAGCTGGCTCCTAATCTTACATTCTTGCTTTTCAAATAAAGATACCAAGAGAAGGAAGAAAAATTGATAATAAGAGTAATTAGAAAGTTGCTTAAAATTGCATGCGCTATCCGAATCATGTAAGTTTAATTTTGACTTTAGCGTCCCTATAAAGTGATGGTAAACTTTACATGTTTTAAAATCAGGTCCAGAATCTAAGCAATATTTTACAGGGACTTTAATTGATCCCTTCTAATAAAGATGCGCTGTAACTTACTTTATAATCTAGCGGTGCCATACTAATACCCCGGGCTCCGGCCGCCCACTTCAAAACTCTTTTTTTTTGGTGAACTAACAGTTTCAACTGTTCTCTAATCTTCATTAGAAGTGATTAATTAAAGTCCCTGTAAAATATTGCTAACATTCTAGACCTGATTTTAAAACGTGTATTTGATCATCACTTTAATATGTGTTTGAAACTGATTAGTTAGACAAATCCAAAAACGAAGAGAAAACTGGTGTTAATTCTCATGAAGAAGCTGTAAAGATTGTATTAAATTCAAAACTGCTGTATGAACACCCTTTCAAATGGGTTTTGCAGTCTTATTTACCACCACCACCCCCCACTGGAAGGTTGATTTCTGCTGCTGTCACTTTCTATAACCAATACTACAGTATTTAATTTTTTTAGTATAAGTTTCAACAGTTAAAAGCAGCTATTTAAAATGACTAAATGATGGTACAGGAACTATTTGTAAACAATTTAATATACTTCAGCAGGCAAAATGGATCACCGAGGACACATTAAAGTGGAATACAATTACAGTATGTGCCTTTAAGAATATTTTTGATGGACCAGAATACTGTTGCCAGGAGTTCCCTTTACAAAGTATCTGCAGTGTTTTCATGGTGCAAAGTAAACAAATAAATAAAAAGGTATGTGAAAACAGGATATTTATATCTTAAAAGCCCTGTGTAAAATCAGCTCTTCCAATGGATTAGAATAGAGCACACGGATACATTGCAGAATGACTGGAGGACCCCTGGTTGCTCTACTTGTAAGCCTCTCAGGGAGTCAATGGGTTAAAGAAAGACCATTGGCTTTCAAAGGCTGACACATGCCGACCATTTACTTACAAATAACTACAGGAAATTCAATTATTTATAAATAAATGAGTTGATTAGTTCTACTAAGTAATCGTAGCATAACGCCCCTCAGCATCTGTGTGCGTAACCTGTGTGGCAGCGTTTAAACATGATTTGTTGCTCAATTCATTGACATTTAGACACACAACTCAGATGGTAGAAATGCCTTGCAGGGATTTGTTATTCTCAAATACTCACTAAAGGGCCTGAACCTCTCATGGGTCCTTGACACCTGCAGTGTGTTATGTAACAGACTGCATCAAAAGCAATTGCCTGAGATAACGTATCCCCTTAGCCAACAAGATAGCAATATGTAGGGGTTAAATAATGTATTAAAGGCAGAAAACCCCGGAGAATCTCTCTCACAGCTAATGATAAAATAATTGAATCTGTCTGATTTCTTTGTACTTTATAACAGTGATAACACAAATGCTATTTAAAGGGACACAACGTCAAAAAAAAACTTTCATGATTTATATAGAACATGCAGTTTTAAGATATTTTCCAATTTACTTCAAATTATGCACAGTTTTTTTTATATTAACACTCTCTGAGGCACCAGCTACAACTGAGCAAGTGCATGAGTTCACAGTGTATATGTGTCTTTGATTGGCTGATGACTGTCACATATTACAGGGGACTCCAAATTCAAAGGAAATGTTGAAATTTGTTAGAAAAATCTATTGCTCATGCACTTGTTGATTATGCAATTCGACAGTATTTCATGGGATTTCCAGTTACCCTCAGTTTATATAAATGGCTCCGCCATGTTGTAACCTAGGATCAACCACAATCGTCTGTAAGGGCGTTAACCGCGTCAGATGGTGTGTCCCCTCTGCTGTGTATATGTGTGTCCTTTTCATCTGTATTTCGAATAAAGAGGCTTTTACCTAGAGGATTGGCGAGTGCTGCTGTTGGTCTGATCGGAGTGTTCGTCCGTTGCATGTGTGTATCTGACCCTATACTGATTGGAGTTCCCGGCTCTGACCTCATCATTATTCACGCCCTTATCAACGCCTTTTCTAAGACTGTGCTATTCCTGCATGTCTCACTGCCTGATGGAAAATGTATGCATGTTTCTAATATATACATTGCATTTTTTGGTTTAAGCAATATTTATTAAAGTTTTTTTTTTTATTATATACGAATAGCATGTCAGCAAATAAGTAATGTATTGCAAAAGATCTGCATACAAAATAAATGCTTTGCACTATTTAATTTCATGGACTTGTCCTTTGAAAATCTCTTTGAATATGTTTATCTTATCTTTTTTTGCTGTGGCCAGCTAGGGACAGATATAAATGAACTCCTTTACTAATCAAGCAATCACTATATAGAATGTTCAAAGTTCAGAAAAAAGCACAATTTTCAGGTTTAAATGACAGGAAAAGTGGTTAAATAGATAGTGCAAGTACATAACTTTTTAACTACACATATGAAAAATGTGATGAGGAATTCTATACTGAATCTTTTTAAATCATTAGAGTTTCTTATATACACGTTTATGTATCTTTAAGAAAATAGACATTTCCTTTCCACCTGACTTTTCCCATTCCTTATTGACTAAATTATCATATGTGTCAGATGGGATATTACAGATTTGTCCTACAAAAGGGACATTTTACAGTAAATAAATGCAAATCTTTAATGATGTATTCAAATCAAAGATTAGCCTGTGAATAATATGCAGATGTATTTTTAATAAAATTATATTCAGTGTTTACTCAGCAGAGGCTGAGAGAAGGTAGAGTGTGTGTGGTTATTCTCGCTAATAGACATGAGCATCCAGCAGTTTCGTTATCTGCCAAATGCAGAAGAACGCGCCACTCGCAGCATTCGACTCTATTCAGAGATAGATTTCTTCTTGTGAAAGCGGAACACGCTAAGATCTGTACAAATCCAGTGTTTTGCACTTTCACAAGAAAAAATCTGACTCAGAATAGAACTGAATGCTGCGAGTGGCCGACTTCTACCGCATTTGGCAGTTAAATAAACTGCTGAATTCTCATGTCTACTAGAGAGAATGACCACACACTGAATATCATTGTATTAAAAATACATCTGCATATTATTCACAGGCTAATCTTTGATTTGAATACATCAATTAAAGCTCTGCATTTATTTACTGTAAAATGTCCCGTTTGTAGGATAAATCTGTAATATCCCATCTGACACATATGATAATAATTTAGTCAATAAGGAATGGGAAACGTCAGTTGGAAAGGAAATGTCTATTTTCTTAAAGATACATAAAAATGACTATAAGAAACTCTAAGGATTTAAAAATATTCAGTATAAAATTCCTCATAAAATTTTTATTATGTGTAGTTAAAAAGTTATGTACTTGCACTATATTATATATATATATATATATATATATATATATATATATATATATATATATATATATATTTATGAGTCAGCATTGATTGGCTAAAATGCATGTCTGCAGGGGTCAAGTCCTACAAAAAAAAGTGTGGGAACTCACCAAGACTTCCACCCTCCCTTTTATTTATATATATATATATATATATATATATATATATATATATATACAGTGGGACCTCGGTTTACAAATTTAATGCGTACTCCGGGACGTTTCGTATTGCGAAAAATTCGTAAACCGAAACACGGTTTCCCATAGGAATGCATTGAAAACCAATTAATGCGTTCCGGAGGTGAGAAAAAAGGCTCCAAAACCTGCTGCAAAAGGCTCCAAAAGGCTCCAAATGGCTCCAAAAGGCTCCACAACTTGCTGCAAATGGCTCCAAAAGGCTCAGCAACTTGCTGCAAATGGCTCCAAAACAAGGACACTTGTTTCGTATTGCGAAAAAAATTCGTAAAACAAAACACGGTTTCCCATAGGAATGCATTGAAAACCAATTAATTTGTTCGTATTGCGAAAAAAATTAGTAAACCGAGGCATTTTTTTCCCAGAATTTTCATTCGTAAACCAAAATTTCGTTTACCGAGTCGTTCGTTAACCGTGGTCCCACTGTATATATATATATATATATATATATATATATACATACACACACTCATATACATACACACACTCTCTATTTATATGTATATAACCTAACGACTTTGATTAATGAAAGCAAATTAAATCAAATGAAGGATGGAATGGATGCCTTTGGGCCTGAGAATCCTCCTTTGTCACAGAGTCTCTCCCACTTAAGGTGCAATTTTTCTATTGCTGCTAAGGGGAGCTAAATAACCCCAGAGCAAGCCACACAGAAATGTTAGCACCATGTGTAATAAAAGATAATAAAGATAATATTCATAACAGGTGTGATAATACAGCAGGACCGCTGACAGTCTTACATATAGTGTATTGTAGGAAGTGTTACTGCCTATTACTAGAGGATCTCACTATCCCTCTAACCAGATTGTGGTCCACCTACTCGCAGCAGCAGTGTTTACTGAAGTGAATTCTGTTCTCTGTCCAGAGGGAACTTAGTTCCTCCTGCAAAAATAGTTCCCACCCGACTTGACCCCTGCATGTCTATCAAAAGAACTGAAATAAGGGGGCAGTCTGCAGAGACTTATATACAAAGTAATCACAGAGGTAAAAAGTATATTAATATAACTGTGTTAGTTTTACAAAACTGGGGAATGGGTAATAAAGGGATTATCTATCTTTGTAAACAATACAAATGCTGGAGTAAACTGTTCCTTTAAAGTCTCAATTTATCCAAGGCAGGGTGGTTGAGGTTTAGGTTCTTAACCTCATCCGCCCTGCCTCACAGCGAGTGGGCAGCAGTTTGCATAGCACAATTCGCTGATTTTGCAATGCCGCCCTCTTACAACTGCTGCTACTTAAAGGGACAGTCAAATCAAAACTAAACTTTCATGATTCAGATAGGGCATGTAATTTTAAACAACTTTACAATTTACTTTTATCGTTAAATTTGCTTTGTTCTCTGGGCATTCTTTGTTGAAAGCTAAACCTAGGTATGCTCATAAAACAGATTTCTAAGCCATTGAAGCCGTCTCTTATTTCAGTACATTTTGACAGTTAGGCAGTGCTAGTTCATGTGTGTCATATAGATAACATTAAACTCACTCCCGTGGAGTTATTTATGAGACAGCACTGATTGGTTAAAATAAAAGTCTGTCAAAGCAACTGAGATAAGGGGGCAGTCTGCAAAGGCTTAGATACAAGGTAATCACAGAGGTAAAAATGATATTAATATAACCATGTTGGCTATGCAAAACTGGTGGAATGGGTAATAAAGAGATTATGGGCTAGATTTATCAAAGCTGAGGTGGACAGGGGCACGTATTTGCACTCCTGTACGCCTCAGCTCGCCTGTTTCAGGGCGAAATTACCCGCAGGTAATCACCATTGCACACAAGCGCAATTTTGCGCTTGCGTGCAATCCCGCCCCCTGCCCGCGCACAGCCAATCACGTGCGGGCAGGAGCTGTCAATCTCCTCGGTCGGACTAGACCGCGGAGATTGAATTTCGCCACCTTATAGGTGGCAAAGAGGTTAGCGAAGCGGCGGTCTGGTGACCGCTGCTTGTTAAATTACAGCGAGCAAGTTCTTGTGAGAACTTGCAGTCATAGGGCTTTGCTAAATCGAGCCCTATGTATCTTTTTAAATAATACAAATTTTTAAGTAGGCTGTCCCTTTAACTAGTGTTTCAGGCTTGCTCAAAAATGTTGGGGCTCCGAAGCAGCTATTGTTGCTTGGTAAATGGGGCCCATAGTATTAACTGTCCTTTTAAAAAACATGTATGCATTCTTCAACTTCTATTTAAATTTGTAGGCAAATAATATCTTTTTAGCAATGATTTTACATTAGCTAGTTACTCTGTATTGAGGCAGATATAAGAGCATTGTTAAGCAATGCAGTATGTGGCAGGGCGGAAAGAACAAATGTTTCAGAGTATTTGTTAAATAAATAACCTAATTTGTTGGAAATGAACATTTGACTTTTTTTTTGCAATCAAGTGTTAACTTTCTCTAAATTGTACATAATATTTGATCAAAGAATTCAAAATTCCAAAAGTCAAATATTACCATCTGAATGTTATTTTTTGTTTAGGCTTCAGAATAAGTATATGATAATATATTAATGTAATATTCAAAAGTTATATAATACATTTGTATATATGCAAATGTGTTATTCAATTGTCAAAGGGGGATATTCACTCTTCCATTTAGCTGAACAAAAACAGAATTTTGCCTTCCCCAAGAAGCATTACCCTGTAGTTTTTTCACCACCCACATAGGCGTAAAACATTGGTATAATTGATATAGCTTCAAGGGATAACACTGTGTTGTAAATTACAGATACACATTTAAAACTGGTGCTGACAGGATGTACATAATATAACATTTCTGCCTCCATCTGCTGTGCGGAAGAGTAAAAACAATGATTTTTCAAGCAGACTAGGGGGGAAAAACACATTTTGCCCTTTTAAAAAAACAAAAACATATCAAGGGATAAAACAGACAAAAAACAAACTGATCAATTTCATTAGATGTTTTTTACCAACCACTCCCTGCCCTATGTGTTTACACCTATATGAGTTAAACAAATAGGGAAAGTTGTAAACGAGGAAAAAGCATATATACAAATTGTCTAATCAACAAATGTAGCTGGACTCAATGCAGCTATTAATTGGTTGATCCAACTGTGTGAATGTTTTTTTGCCCATTTAACCCTTGTGAACAAAATAAAGTTCATAAATCATAAACTGCTGTAATAGAATAGAGCCAGAGTAGAATTGCAGGTGGTGGAGTTCCTTATGAGCTGTGTGAAGGTTTCCTTATCTGTTTAACCCTTTAATAGCAGCTAAATTCATATGGCAGGAGTAATTAGTTAAAAAAAAACATAAACTGCTCAAATGCAATAGGCCCAGAAGTCAAATAGTAGTTGTTGCAGTTTCCTGGTATGCTGCCAGGTATGAGGGTTTCCTTACGCGTCTCACCCTATAGGTAAACTCCTATGGCAGATGTAGTTAGCAACACATTAACTGCCTAATCAACAGAGGTAAAAAAGTAGGTGGTGTAGGAGCACCTATCATATAGGGCGCAGCTAATATAATGTGGGCTTAATGCTACATTTATCTGTTTCCAGGCTTCACAAGGAAATAATGCTGTATAAATGGGGCTACAGGATCATGCGTTTTATATGGGGTATAATTTAGTGTAAAGCTTTTTTAAAAAAAAGCTGCAGTGGTCCTGCATTTATTCTGAGTTTTCACTTAATCATGTACCTGGCATAATAGGTACTGGAATGACCATATGTCTGATCTGAGTTCTCAGTTATGTAACTGACATAAAATGAGGGCAGGGACTATGCATATGATCTGAATTCTAATTTACTCATATAGATCGTATAAAAGGGGCTGTGGGGGACATGCATCTGACCTGAGTTTTCACTCAATCATATTGCTGGCTTAAAGAAGACTGAATGGATCATTCCTATGATCTGAGTTTTAATTTAATCATGTAGCTGGCAGTAAGGGGGCTGCAGGGTATATGCATCTGACCTGAGTTGTTACATAGTCATGTAGCTGATATAAAGCAGACTGCAGGGGTCATGCAGGTTGTCTAAGGTCTCTCTAAGATACAAAGTGACTGCTGTCACCATGCACCTCAAATGAGTTCTCACTTAAAGGGACAGTATACACCAATTTTCATTTAACTGCATGTAATAGAACCTTCTATAAAGAATAATATGCACAGATACTGATCTAAAAATCCAGTATAAAACAGTTTAAAAACTTACTTAGAAGCTCCCAGTTTAACTCAGTTGAAAAGCTTAGCTAGAACACCCACTGAGAGTGGTTCTATAGCAAAAAACAGACACTCCCCCCACTCCCCCTTGCTCTGCATATGAAAAGACACTTTACACAAATAGGAGTAATCTGGAGTGGGTATACGTCAGTATTCTCCTAAAACTTTGGGGCTTGGTAATAGTCTGAAAATCAGCGCAATGTTATTTAAAAATAAGCAAAACTATACTTTTTTTTTAAAAAATAAATAAAAAAAGCTGTATGGGCTATATAAATGTATCATCCACAAAACATTTATGCAAAGAAAAATCTAGTGTATAAAGGGGACTGCAGGGACCATGCATTTCATCTAAGTTCTCAATTAACCATGTAACTGTCATAAAAGGGGGCTGCAGGGACCATGCATATCATCTAAGTTCTCAACTTAGCCATGTAACTGTCATAAAAGGGGAATGCAGGGACCATGTATTTCATCTACATTCTCACTTAACCATGTAACTGTCATAAAAGGGGGCTGCAGGGACCATGCATCTCATCTACATTCTCACTTAACCATGTAGTTGGTACAAAAAATCTAAGTTCTCACTTAACTATGTAGCTGTCATAAAAAGGGGTCTGCAGGGACCATGAATCTCATTTACATTCTCAATTAACCATGTAACTGTCATAAAAGGGGGCTTCAGGGACTATGCATCTCATTTACATTCTCACTTAACCATGTAGCTGGTACAAAGGGGGGCTGCAGGGACCATGCATCTCATCTACATTCTCACTTAACCATGTAGCTGATTCAAAAAGAGGCTGCAGGGACCATGCATCTCATCTACATTCTCACTTAACCATGTAGCTGGTACAAAAGGGGGCTGCAGGGACCATGCATTTAATCTACATTCTCAATTAACCATGTAACTGTCATAAAAGGGGGCTGCAGGGACCATGCATTTCATCTACATTCTCACTTAACCATGTAGCTGGTACAAAAGGGGGCTGCAGAGACCATGCATTTCATCTATGTTCTCAATTAACCATGTAACTGTCATAAAAGGGGACTGCAGGGACCATGCTTCTCATCTACATTCTCACTTAACCATGTAACTGTCATAAAAGGGGGCTGCAGGGATCATGCATCTCATCTACATTCTCACTTAAACATGTAGCTGGTACAAAAGGGGACTGCAGGGACCATGCATTTCATCTAAGTTCTCAATTAACCATGTAATTGTCATAAAAGGGGGATGCAGGGACCATGCATCTCATCTATGTTCTCACTTAACCATGTAACTGTCATAAAAGGGGACTGCAGTGACCATGCATTTCATCTAAGTTCTCACTTAATGGTGTAACTGTCATAAAAGGGGGCTGCAGGGACCATGCATCTTATCTATGTTCTCACTTAACCATGTAACTGTCATAAAAGGGGGCTGCAGGGACCATGCATTTCATCTATGTTCTCATTTAACCATGTAACTGTCACGAATGGGGACTGCAGGAACCATGCATCTCATCTAAGTTCTCACTTGACCATGTAACTGTCATAAAAGGGAACTGCAGGGACCATGCATCTCATCTACATTCTCACTTTACCGTGTAGCTGGTACAAAAGGGGGTGCAGGGACCATGCATCTCATCAACATTCTCACTTAACCATGTAACTGTCATAAAAGGGGGCTGCAGGTACCCTACATCTCATCTACATTCTCACTTAACCATGTTACTGCCATAAAAAGGGGCTGCAGGGACCATACATTTCATCTACATTTTCACTTAACCATGTACAAAAGGGGGCTGCAGGGACTATGCATCTCATTTACATTCTCACTTAACCATGTTACTGTCATAAAAGGGGGCTGTAGGGACCATGCATCTCATTTTAGACTTCTTGTCAGTATTGTAAGGTTGCTTAAACAAATTTATAAAGTCAAATTGTATCTTGAGAGTTGTTCATCTCACTATGCAGGCTTCTGGGTTTTAATGAGAGACAACGACATTACAATTTAATGCTCAAAAAAGAACCTCAAAGATTTTGCGCCATTTCTCTCTATGTTGACAAGTTTTTAATCATCAGGCTCTTAATTATGTAGCTAACATTAAAGGGCCAGCAGAAACTATACTTTAGATCGAAGTTCTCCCTTAGGGTCTGATGATCGAAAACTCGCTGGCATTTAGAGAAATCACAAAAAAAATTGAGGAGATTTTTTTTTCAGCATTATTTTGTAATGTATGTTTGTGTCTCACGCCATCACATGCAGTACCCTGTTTAGCTATATAAAATGCTCTTAAATGAAACTTTTGTGATTCAGACAGAGCGTGTGATTTTAAACAACTTTGCTATTTAACTCTATTAACAAATTTGCTTTGTTCAATTGATATCCTTTGTTGAAGAGTAAATCTAGGTAGGCTGATAGGAGCTTAGGAGCATGCATGTGCACTCCTGAGCTCATCTAGAATTACTTTTTGGATATCAAAAAAACTAAGCAATATTGATACTAGAAGTAAATTGAAAAGTTGTTTAAAATGTCATGCTCGATCCAACCCATTAAAGTTTAATTTTGACTTTACTGTCCCTTTAAGCTAAAATTTGCCTTTCTAAAAGGATTTGACAGACTCCTTTCATAATCTCGACAGACCAGAGCTTTAAATCATTGAGCCCTTAATCATGTAGCCCAGAAGCCTTTAGGCTACATAGTCCACCATTCTGAAAAATAATATAATAAAATTATGACCACAAGTTTTATTTATTTATTATTATCTTTACTTGTATCTGCTAATAGATTCTGTAACACTGAACATGGGGCACAATAAATAAAAGGATGACAGACTGGTACAGAAGGATTAGTGTGTCCTGCTTCCTGGAGAGTTAACAATCTAATTCTCATCTTATCAAACACAATGTTACATTTGTCACTGTGAAACTTTGGCTATAATTGAAAATACCATTTGTGATTAATTAAAATTATTTTGTGGTTGATTTGACCACAGCGTTATGGCCACAATACACAGCCATGACTATTTATTCTGTGCACTCGATGAGGATGCTGGATCAAACGCTTCACATGCCCAGCGAGTGTCTGGGCATCACATCACTGGCTCTCACTGAGCATGCGCAGCGCCAAATGCATGTTCATGACACACACAATTTATCATCTTGAGTTCACAGAGCTGCCCAAAAATATGCTGCTTAATTTACTAAAATTCATCTTAAAAGGATAATATATTTTTTTTAATAAATATAAATGCCAGTTTATTGCTGCTGAGCTGGTACTAAATGACCTGAAAATTAGAATTCTGCTTTACAACATTATTTCTAAATTTTGAAATGTACTTAAATAAGAAATTATTTAGGTAAATTATTCAATTAATTAAATTATTCAATTACATTATTATTATTATTATTATTATTATTATTAATAATTATTATTTTTAACTGTAAAATTTTAAACTAAAGATGGATTGGGAAACTTTTTTCTGCGAAAAGGGCAGATTCAATTGAGTTAAACAGAAACCATTAATTTGGTGTTTGTGCTGACTTAATCCAATCACACCTGCCAGAGCGCATTCAAGAACCCTTTGCAGAAGATATCACACAATGAGGAATAGGCCTCACTAGAACTGCTCATATTACCAGCCAGCTGCACAATAGAATCCGTTAGGCTTTTCATGTTCAAGGTACAGAAATCTTTTGTGTGTTTCTATAGACTTTATCTCAAATAAGATTGTGTCCCACATAAAAGTTAAGATCTAATAAATTATTTGTAAACAATCCACTACAGTGAAAGATATCAGATTATGCAGTCAAAATAACCTTAGCTTGTTGGTGTCACTGAACGCTGAAAAATATAACCAGTGGAGCGCAAACGTTTGCGCCCGAGTGATTAGGAGTTTATTGCGGGTGTTTGCGCTTGTCGGGTTTACCGCTCATATTATGAGTTGAAAGTAAACGCAATCACAATTTAGGCTACAATGATTACTGCGTCCTCAGAGCTCTGGGAAACAAAACCGAGTCACAAAACACATCAAAAATACATTACAAAGTGCAATTGCACACAAAAATTATAAAGGCTCAAAGATATGAGATCTGAGGTGTTAGAAGAAAGAGAAAAAAAAAGAACAAGAAAAGGCAAAGGGCTATAACATTGAGATACATACAGATACATCTTTAAAAATGTATGTACAGTTTATATATATATGTTTATATATGTGTACATGTGTATTTATGTATTTATATGTATATTTATGTATTTACAGACATATATACACATATAAACGCATACAGAAATATATACATATATAAACTCATGCAGTACATATATACACATATAAACACATATAGTACATATATACACATATAAACGCATATAGTACATATATACACATATAAACGCATACAGACATATATACACATATAAACGCATGCAGTACATATATACACATATAAACGCATACAGTACATATATACACATATAAACGCATATAGTACATATATACACATATAAACGAATGCAGTACATATATACACATATAAACGCATACAGTACATATATACACATATAAACACATATAGTACATATATACACATATAAACGCATACAGACATATATACACATATAAACGCATGCAGTACATATATACACATATAAACGCATACAGTACATATATACACATATAAACACATATAGTACATATATACACATATAAACGCATACAGACATATATACACATATAAACGCATGCAGTACATATATACACATATAAACACATATAGTACATATATACACATATAAACGCATACAGACATATATACACATATAAATGCATGCAGTACATATATACACATATAAACGCATACAGTACATATATGCACATATAAACGCATACAGTACATATATACACATATAAACGCATACAGACATATATACACATATAAACGCATGCAGTACATATATACACATATAAACACATACAGTACATATATACACATATAAACGCATGCAGTACATATATACACATATAAACGCATACAGTACATATATACACATATAAACGCATATAGTACATATATACACATATAAACGCATACAGACATATATACACATATAAACGCATACAGACATATATACACATATAAACGCATGCAGTACATATATACACATATAAACGCATACAGTACATATATACACATATAAACGCATACAGTACATATATACACATATAAATGCATGCAGTACATATATACACATATATAGACATAGATATAAGTGCAATGGAGCCTTTTGTAGTTAAGTAGATGAAAATATGAAAAAACATATTTATGCAATATTAATTTTTAATAAAGTGTTATAGTGTATATTTACTGTAAATATTTAACATGCCATTGTTCTGCACATAGCAGAATATGTTCTATTTATTTCTAAATATATATTACTATATATATCTGTATATAGATAGATAGATAGATAGATAGATAGATAGATAGATAGACCTTTATATACCTTTCAATTGATATTAAAAGGTTAATGATAAAATGCTCTAATCAGTTAGAGCGATTTCTTATTTAACTATTTATTGCTTGATATATGACTATAACTATAGATTTAACCCCTGCATAGTTAAAGTCAGCTGAACTAATCAGATGTGGCATATGTGCCTAACTGCCAATCACTGGCCATGTTCAGCTCTGGATCGACAGAGCATTGCCACTACAGGGATGGCTTTAATTATGTAACCTTCTGCAAGGGCTAAAGGGACACTAAACCCAATTTTTTTTCTTTCATGATTCAGATAAAGCATGCAATTTTAAGCAACTTTCTAATTTACTCCTATTATCAAAAGCAGGAATATAAAGCTTAGAAACCAGCCCATTTTAGGTTCAGCACCCTGGATAGCGCTTGCTTATTTGTGGCTGCATTTAGCTACCTATAACCCAGGTTTGAACCAAAAATGGGACGGCTTCTAAGCTTTACATTCCTGCATTTAAAAAAAAAAAAATTATTACATTTTATTACAGAACATATATGTCCCTTTAAGACAACATATTAATTATTCACAGTTCCTATGGAATTTATTGCAGAACATTTTCTTCATAATTTTACAGCTGGTTCTTGTACTCTTTAAAAACTGTTTGATGTTGTATAATCTGCTAAAAAGGGGAAATGACTTGTGAAGACAGATTTGACTTTACTAGAATCTCCTCTAACAACTTGTGTTAGGATCAATTAAGTAAACACTAATCTAGAAAGTGCCACATAAAAATTAATCAGCAATAAATATTATCCAAGGAGAAATGCAAAACATAGTATTCACATATGTGTGTATTAATGTGTATATGTGTGTGTACTGTATATGTGTGTGTATTTATGGGTGTGTATATGTGTGTATATGTGTATGTGTGTATATATGTGTATTTGTGTGTGTGTGTGTATTTATCTGTGTGTGTGTGTGTGTGTGTGTGTGTGAGTGTATGTGTGTGTGTGTGTATTTATGTGTGTGTATATGTATGTGTGTGTGTGAGTGTACAGGGAGTGCAGAATTATTAGGCAAATGAGTATTTTGACCACATCATCCTCTTTATGCATGTTGTCTTACTCCAAGCTGTATAGGCTTGAAAGCCTACTACCAATTAAGCATATTAGGTGATGTGCATCTCTGTAATGAGAAGGGGTGTGGTCTAATGACATCAACACCCTATATCAGGTGTGCATAATTATTAGGCAACTTCCTTTCCTTTGGCAAAATGGGTCAAAAGAAGGACTTGACAGGCTCAGAAAAGTTAAAAATAGTGAGATATCTTGCAGAGGGATGCAGCACTCTTAAAATTGCAAAGCTTCTGAAGAGTGATCATCGAACAATCAAGCGTTTCATTCAAAATAGTCAACAGGGTCGCAAGAAGCGTGTGGAAAAACCAAGGCGCAAAATAACTGCCCATGAACTGAGAAAAGTCAAGCGTGCAGCTGCCAAGATGCCACTTGCCACCAGTTTGGCCATATTTCAGAGCTGCAACATCACTGGAGTGCCCAAAAGCACAAGGTGTGCAATACTCAGAGACATGGCCAAGGTAAGAAAGGCTGAAAGACGACCACCACTGAACAAGACACACAAGCTGAAACGTCAAGACTGGGCCAAGAAATATCTCAAGACTGATTTTTCTAAGGTTTTATGGACTGATGAAATGAGAGTGAGTCTTGATGGGCCAGATGGATGGGCCCGTGGCTGGATTGGTAAAGGGCAGAGAGCTCCAGTCCGACTCAGACGCCAGCAAGGTGGAGGTGGAGTACTGGTTTGGTCTGGTATCATCAAAGATGAGCTTGTGGGGCCTTTTCGGGTTGAGGATGGAGTCAAGCTCAACTCCCAGTCCTACTGCCAGTTTCTGGAAGACACCTTCTTCAAGCAGTGGTACAGGAAGAAGTCTGCATCCTTCAAGAAAAACATGATTTTCATGCAGGACAATGCTCCATCACACGCGTCCAAGTACTCCACAGCGTGGCTGGTAAGAAAGGGTATAAAAGAAGAAAATCTAATGACATGGCCTCCTTGTTCACCTGATCTGAACCCCATTGAGAACCTGTGGTCCATCATCAAATGTGAGATTTACAAGGAGGGAAAACAGTACACCTCTCTGAACAGTGTCTGGGAGGCTGTGGTTGCTGCTGCACGCAATGTTGATGGTGAACAGATCAAAACACTGACAGAATCCATGGATGGCAGGCTTTTGAGTGTCCTTGCAAAGAAAGGTGGCTATATTGGTCACTGATTTGTTTTTGAATGTCAGAAATGTATATTTGTGAATGTTGAGATGTTATATTGGTTTCACTGGTAAAAATAAATAATTGAAATGGGTATATATTTGTTTTTTGTTAAGTTGCCTAATAATTAAGCACAGTAATAGTCACCTGCACACACAGATATCCCCCTAAAATAGCTAAAACTAAAAACAAACTAAAAACTACTTCCAAAAATATTCAGCTTTGATATTAATGAGTTTTTTGGGTTCATTGAGAACATGGTTGTTGTTCAATAATAAAATTAATCCTCAAAAATACAACTTGCCTAATAATTCTGCACTCCCTGTATGTATGTGTGTGTATTTATGTGTGTGTGTCTTAATCTGTATAAATGTGTGTACTGTATAAGTGTGAGCATTTATGTGTGTGTATATGTATATGTGTGTGTATATATGTGTGTGTATATGTATGTGTGTGTGAGTGTATGTATGTGTGTGGATTTGTGTGTGTGTGTATGTATGTATGTGTATGTATTTCTGTATGTATATGTCCGTGTGTGTGTATGTATGTGTGTATATGTATGTGTATGTATGGGTGTGTGTTTATGTGTATGCATGTGTGTGTGTGTGTATATGTATGTATGTTTGTTTGTGCGTGTGTGTAAATGTGTGTGTGTATGTTTGTGTGTGTATTTATGTGTGTATATGTGTGTGTGTGTGCGCTTGTGTATGTATGTGTGTGTATTTATGTGTGTATGTATGTATGTGTGTGTGTGTGTATGTATGTATATGTGTATATGTGTTTGTTTATGTATGTGTGTGTATATGTATGTGTGTGTGCGCGTGTGTATGTATGTGTGTGTATTTATGTGTGTATGTATGTATGTGTGTGTGTGTATGTATGTGTGTGAATTTATGTATGTATATGTGTGTGTATGTAGGTGTGTGTATATGTGTACGTGTGTATATATGTGTGTGTGCATGTATGTGTGTATGTGTTGGTGTATATGTATGTATCTGTATTTATATGCGGGTACATTTATGCATGTGTGCATGTATGTGTGTATGTGTTGGTGTATATGTATGTTTCTGTATTTATGTGCAGGTATATGTATGCATGTGTGTATGTGTATATGTATGTGCGTATGTGTTGGTGTGTATGTGCATGTATGTGTTTATATGTGTCTGTGTATGTATATGTGTGTATACATGTGTGTACGTGTTTGTGTGTATATATGTATATATATGTGTGTATTAGTCAGTGTATGTATGTACAGTATGTGTGTGTATATTTGTGTGTGTATTAGTGTATGTATGTGTGTATATGTATTTGTGTGTATGTGTTTATATATATATATGTGTGTGTGTGCATGTATGTGTGCGTGTAAATATATATATATATATATATATATATATATATCTGTATATATACATACAGTATAATATATATATATATATATATATATATATATATATATATATATATATATATATACTTCAACTCTTAAGTGAAATGATCCTGTTCTATACTTGTGTATATACCTAATCAATATGTTGGGCTATGTTATGCATTTATTGAGGAACTGGTAAACAAGTGTCAGCTTTCCCTGTGTAACAAACATAAGGTGTTGTAAACCCTTAATTGGTTATTTAAATAAGTTACCTCAAGGCAAATTGTGTTAATTGGGCGTGTTGTAAACGGTTATTAAGGTGTTTGGACAATTATTACAAGGAAAGCACACTTCTGTTACAGTAAATATTGTAATACCGTAAATACAGAAGTGTGCTATGTTAAACAGCTGGTGCGCACAACAGGGAAAGCTGCTCATTTGTAAACTGTTACCCACAATCTGTGTTGCTGATCAAAATGACATCTACTGTTTGTGTTACGGTAGAGTTATAGGATCTGTTTCCTGTATCAACATAAGATTAAATGTGCAAGGAAACATCTTGTGGATGTAGATTTTTATAAATAGTCTGAAAATGCCTCTTTTATATACAAGTTTGTTTTGCATTAAATAACGTGATATAATTTATTCAGTTTAATTTCAACATTATTTTTCTTGAATTACCCATTTAATGTAACTGTGTGACGGGTAATATACACATATTTTCTTCTTTATAAAAAATATTTTCTTATTATTTAGTTTTGTAGTATGTTTCTAAGATTAAAAATACTGTAGAATAGACAGACAGATAGATGATCAGCAGCATCTTTTTCAATATTGGTTCATATTTGCCAGTAATGTTTTCCTGATCACAATCTATTTTCACTTATTTTCCACAGCCAAAACAACTTGATAAAACAACAGACAATACTTTTCCACTTATTACTGAGTACCCAAAAACTTTGTGAATGTCACATGCAAAAACCCACTGACAGTGTCCCCACCATATTAGATTACATAAGGAAGCAATGACACCAAGCTGATATAAATGTTACCTGCTCAATTAAAGTTAAACCATTTATAAAATACAATTTAGTGAAATAGATAACCTGACAAACATACATGCCCATTATACCTATAATGCCCCATTTAAAATCCCTTAAAAAGGCATAAGCACACATTTCTATATTTTTTGGAGCACAACAAATTAATTGAACACACGTTACCGTTTAGTATCACTAAACACTATTAAAAGGAGACAGGAAACATACAGACCCTTCAACCTGTGATTTAATTGTTAAATCCAATTTGTTTGCCATTAATGGTGCACATTTAATTTTTGGATTATGAAATAGGAAGATTAACAATGCAGATAATAATTTCATGTAGTTTGTGGAGGCAACAATTATGAAATTGTATGGATATACGAGAGAGAAAAAAAAAGAGAGAGAAAGAGAAAGAAAGAGATGAGAGAGAGAGAGAGAGAAAAAAAAGTAAGAAAGAAAAAAAAAGAAAGAAAAAGAGAGAAAAAAGAGAGAGAGAAAGAAAAATGTGAGAATTAAAGAAAAAAAAGAGAAAAGAAAGAATATATATAATATTTTTTTTTATAACAAATCAAAAATGTGGAACCCCAGATATATTTTAAATGCATGCATCTATTACATCCATGCCTGTTCCTACTTATACCATAAATATTATAAAATAAAAATAGAACCTATTTGAGCCCTTAGAATTGTTGTAATAATTGTTATTAGACAGTGTTATTATTAGGGTAGCTGTACCTTTAAAATTTATTTTTTATGTATTTTTGTTTTGTAAAACAGTTAACCAGAGCTCTGAGGTTGCGGTATCCCAAACATGCGTTAAATTCAATTGCGCTCAATTGATCCCGTATACTTTCAATATATGCACGCAAACAGCCCAATATCGCTCACGCATAACTGTTACTGCGCCACTCGAAATCTGGCCCTTAATGTGAGCGCTAAAATACTATTCTTCTAACTTGGGTGATGCTAGCGCAAAATAGCGATAATATTTTTGCGCTCAACTTACTCTCTTTCATACAAATTAATTAAGCAATGTCCATAAAGATAATGCGATGAATTTGTATAATTTTCCTTTTTTTCCTTTATCACAAGAACAACTCATATATTTAGATCCTTAGTTACTGAAAATTTATTAAAAAATATATCTTGTTTCTTGGCTGTTAGAAAAGGATTTTCTGCCAATCCTTTAATATTTCAGTAGCACATAAAAGTAAAAATTTCCCTGACTATTTAAGACATTGTGGAAAAAAAACAGACTTCAGATCCCAGAAGCGCTGGCACAAGGTTAAAGACGCAGTAATATTTTCCTTGTAATAGATCAAATTTCCCTTTGTCGTTGTTCTAGATTCTTTGTACCAAACAGTAAAACCGCTGATAATTGGCTTTTATTCAATGAACACACGACTTGACTTTCTTTCTGATATCTGTACATCTGCCATTAAATTACCATTCTGGGATTCCAGGTCTGTAGCTCTTTTCAAGCACTATTTGACATCTTAATATCAGTGTAATTCCATCTTGCCTTTATTAAAACCTATTCATTATTCTAACTTAATTGTTCTTCCTTGTTCATTTGTTATTTAACTCTTCAACTAATTGAGCGAAAGATTTATCAAAATGAATGTCACCTCAATGGACGTTAAATGTATTCATTTAGGCATGATGCTGGTGTCTGGGAGCTGGGTACAAAAGCTTGTGATAAATAAAAAGTAAACAAACGTATACATATAAACAAATAAATATATTTGTCTTTCTGCTGCTATAGAAAAAGTATTATACTGAAGCTTTATTGCAGTAAATAAAGAAGATTTACACAATCAACAAATGCATGATAACAAGACAATGCAATAGCACTTAGGGGCTGATTTATTAAGCAGTGCATGTTCCTCATTCCGTGCGAGCCTTCAGCCAATCACAAATCCTTATACGAATAGTCTGTATATACAGTAGTGGCTGGTGACTCAAAAAGTGTAAATATAAAAAGACTGTGCATATTTTGTAAATGGAAGTAAATTTGAAAGTTGTTTAAAATTGCCTGCTCTATCTGAATCATTAAAGTTTAATTTTCACTTGAGTGTCCCTTTAACCCCTTAATGACCACAGCACTTTTCCATTTTCTGTCCGTTTGGGACCAAGGCTATTTTTACATTTTTGCGGTGTTTGTGTTTAGCTGTAATTTTCCTCTTACTCATTTACTGTACCCACACATATTATATACCGTTTTTCTCGCCATTAAATGGACTTTCAAAATATACCATTATTTTCCTCATATCTTATAATTTACTATAATTTTTTTTATAAAATATGAGGAAAAAATAGGAAAAAACACACTTTTTCTAACTTTGACCCCCAAAATCTGTTAGACATCTACAACCACCAAACAAAAAACATGCTAAATAGTTTCTAAATTTTGTCCTGAGTTTAGAAATACCCAATGTTTACATGTTCTTTGTTTTTTTTGCAAGTTATAGGGCCATAAATACAAGTAGCACTTTGCTATTTCCAAACCACTTTTTTTCAAAATTAGCACTAGTTACATTAGAACACTAATATCTTTCAGGAATCTCTGAATATCCATTGACATGTATATATTTTTTTTTAGTAGACAACCCAAAGTATTGATCTAGGCCCATTTTGGTATATTTCATGCCACGATTTCACCGCCAAATGCGATCAAATAAAAAAAAATGTTCACTTTTTCACAATTTTTTTCACAAACTTTAGGTTTCTCACTGAAATTATTTACAAACAACTTATGCAATTATGGAATAAATGGTTGGAAATGCTTCTCTGGGATCCCCTTTGTTCATAAATAGCAGACTTATATGGCTTTGGTTTTGCTTTTTACTAATTAGAAGGCTGCTAAATGCGACTGCGCACCACACGTGTATTATGCCCAGCAGTGAAGGGGTTAATTAGGGAGCATGTAGGGAGCTTCTAGGGTTAATTTTAGCTTCAGTGTAGTGTAGTAGACAACCCCAAGTATTGATCTAGGCCCATTTTGGTATATTTCATGCCACCATTTTACCGCCAAATGCAATCAAATTAAAAAAAACGCTAAATTTTTCACAATTTTAGGTTTCTCACTAAAATTATTTACAAACAGCATGTGCAATTATGGCACAAATAGTTGTAAATGCTTCTCTGGGATCCCCTTTGTTCAGAAATAGCAGACATATATGACTTTGGCGTTGCTTTTTGGTAATTAGAAGGCCGCAAAGTGCTGCTGCGCATCACACATGTATTATGGCTAGCAGTCAAGGGGTTAATTAGGTAGTTTGTAGGGAGCTTGCAGGGTTAATTTTAGCTTTAGTGTAGAGATCAGCCTCCCACCTGACACATCAGACCCCCTGATATCTCCCAAACAGCTCCCTTCCCTCCCCCACCCCACAATTGTCCCCGCCATCTTAAGTACTGGCAGAAAGTCTGCCAGTACTAAAATAAAAGTTTTTAAAAAAAAAAAAAAAAATACATATTTAGCATATTTACATATGCTACTTTGTAGGATCCCCCCTTAGCCCCCAACCTCCCTGATCCCCCCCAAAAACAGCTCTCTAACCCCCCCCCCCGCCTTATTGGGGGCCATCTTGGGTACTGGCAGCTGTCTGCCAGTACCCAGTTAACAATATTTTTTTCTCTTTTTTTTTTTTTTTTTTTTTTTTTAATTTTTCTGTACTGTAGCTTCCCCACGACCAACCCCTACCCCCACCCCCTCCCAGATCCCGTAGATTACTTTTTGGGGGCATTTATTCCCCCTCTTCCTCCCACTTACTACATGATAATTTCTGTAGTGTAAGCGGTTCCCACCCGCTCCCTCCCGTGCACGCGCCCGCCCGCCGATCCCCCGTGCACGCGTGCGTGTCTGTGCGCGCCCCTGACTGTGATATCTGCAGTGCGAAAATCTTTATAGAATTACGCTGGAATTAGTGAGACATTGTCATATACGCCCATGGAACGCCCATGTTCAGCCCATTTTATGAAAAAACAACAATTACGCTTTGCATTTTGTATTTATAAATTGAAATTTCGGTGTGATTTTTGCACATTCAGTGTACTACAATTACGATTTACGCTGTGAATATTTAATTTGATTTATTCCTGTGTAAATTAGATACTAATTTTACGTTTTTGTTAACATACGATTTTTGGTGAAGAATTTTGTTACGATTTTTGATGCACCTTAACAATACAATTTCCCCTGCTTATTTTTGTGTGAATGCTTTAAATATTTGTTTTGTATAATGTTTAAAATACGAATTTTGTTGTGCACATTTCATATGAAAATGCAGTATACGCCCCTTAGCGAGACACCCTGTTTTCAGGGTAAAAAATGGCTTTCGAACATTCCACAAGGGAAATAGAAGGACTGGCGAGCATTCTTTAATAATCTCACCAGCCCAGAGAGCTTTCAATCATCGAGCCCAAAGTGAGATCATGTTAAAAATGCATTTTATTTATCAGAAGTTTCAACTCAGGAAATCAAAAGTTAAAATAAAAAAATCTGTAGCAGAACATGAATACAACCCATTTATCAAATTGATTAAAAAATCAAATATATTTAAAGGGATAGTAAAGTCCAAATTAAGCTTTCATGATTCAGATAGGCCATGTAATTGTAAACAACTTTCTAATTTACTTTTATCATCAAATTTGTTTTGTTCTCTTGGTATTCTTAGTTGAAAGCTGAACTTAGGTATGCTCATATACTAATATCTAAGCCCTTGAAGGCTGCCTCTTATCTGAATGCATTTGACAGTTTTTTTTTACAGCTAGAGGCCATTAGTTTATGTGTTTCATATAAATAGAATTGTGCTCATGCACATGGAGTTATTTAGAAATCAGCACTAATTGCCTGGAATGCAAGTCTGTCAAAAGCTCTGAGATAAGGAGGCCGTCTACAGAAGCTTTAGATACAAGGTAATTACAAAGACAAAAAGTACAGGTATACCTCGTTTTATTGCGCTTCACTTTATTCTATTTCACAGATATTGCTCTTTTTACAAATGGAAGCTTTGTGGCAACCCTTTTTCAAGCAAGTCTATGGGCGCCATTATTCCAAAATCTATACACATATGAACACATAAATACACATATAAACACATAATTACACATGAATACATATGAATACACATATATACACACCACCAGCAAAAACATGACTCACTGAAGGCTCGGGTAATGGTTAGCATTTTATAGCAATAAAGGGATTATCTATCTTTTCAAACAATAACATTTTTGGTATTTACTATCCCTTTAATTTACAATTTCTTGATTTTTTTAAAGTTTTGGGACCTGGTGCTGAATTAGTTGCGGAACTTGGGGCTCCCAGTAAGAGCATGGGCACCATTTGTTCTAAGATAGCTATTTCTGAGTATTCTGAACAAAACCAGTAATTGGCAGCTATGCACATATGCTTTCCCTGTTTGCATCAGCAGCTCTGTACTTGTAGTGCTTTGCCATTTCAAATGTGCTTTACTGGGTTTAAATTTACAGGTAAACAAAAGAATGAGTTAGATAAGAAATACTCTATTACATTACAGCATATTCTAACCACAACTTAATATCTCTTTAAATAGCTTATGTGGGCGATTTGGTTATATGTTATTGAACACATTTCTCTTCCATCCTGCATCTTATGCTCTTTAAGGTAGGTAATACTATTAGAAAGTTTTTTTGTATCACATAATATTTATTTTAAAATCTAGTATAATAAGAGTTCAAACTGGCAATATTTTTAATGGTACCTTTTAATTGTTTATAATAGATGTCTCAATGTTAAAAGAATGGTGATTCGCTTATGAAGAATCCAGTACTCCCACTTAACTTCAAAACTAAGACAACTTAGATTCCCAAAGATGGGCAAATCCAATCTCCCTGCTACTCCCATCTAAATCCAAATTTGCAAATTGGCCAATACTTCCGCCACCATCCTGCTGCAACTCAAGTTAGAGAAATCATTTATGTGAAGTATTTTTACATTTAGATTTATACTGTGAGGATTTAATGTATAAGTTGGTATGATACAGTCTCCGGCATTAAAGCCTGTTTATTAGACATGTGCGATTCAATTCGGTCCAAATCGAAATTCGGACGAATTTGTCAAATTCGGAGATTCGGATCGATTTGAATTTCCGAATTGCGGTAGTGCCGAATCTACCGAATAAATCCGAATTGATACGAATTTATTCGGTAGATTCGGATGGATGTGTATTACACTAGTATTGTACAGTATACTAGTGTAATACACAGCACATCCACTTAACACGTACCGAAATTCCAAAATTCCGAATCGATTCGAACCGAATCGAACCAAATTTTTCACGAATCCGAAAGAATCCGAATGAATCCGAAACAAATTCATTCGATTTCTTCCGAATTTGAATCGATCCGAACTGAAATTCGAATCGATCCGAATCGATCCGAACCGAATTTTTCGAAGCTGCACAAGTCTACTGTTTATCAAAGAGTACTTAAATGATGTCTCAAATTAATTAGCTACTATCCACCAGAATTGTCTAGTGCAATGCCCCATACTTACTAATACCACAACACATTAACCCCTTAATCGTTCACCAGCTACCACTTGCACTCTTGGATGACAGGTCTACGCATCACAAGCTGTCGACATTAAAGAACACCCTTCTAAAATTTACCCTATGTAAAGGCTTTTCACTCCAAGAAGGTTGCATTGGAGTATTCCCTAGAGAGATCCCTTGTGTAAGGACTTTGTTTAATTTGGAAATGTAATAGGTTGTCTTTTTGGTGCAGTGGAAATATTTTAAGGTATGGATCATAGTAAGAGGTTATAGGAGTTTATGAAAGAAGGGTGATTTTTTGTGGGGAATCCTTGCAGTGCAAGATTGCTTGAAGTGGGGAGCATAGAAAGAGAAAACTATAGACAGGATTGTTTAAAGGTTGGGGCTTATAGTTGCTGTGATTGGCACCCAAGTGTGTTGTGACTTGGTTGCTGGCTAATGCAAGGTGTCGAGGTTGAATACTGTGGGAATGATGCTTCAGGGACATTCAAGTCAAAATTAAACTTTCATGGAGTTATTTATGAGGCAGTACTGATTGCTTAAAATGCATATCTGTCAAAAGAATTGAAATAAGGGGGCAGTCTGTAGAGGCTTAGATACAAGATAATCACAGAGGTAAAAAGTGCATTAATATAACCCGTGTTGGTTATGCAAAACTGTGGAATGGGTAAAGGGATTATCTATATTTTTAAAAAATAACAATTTTTGATCAGCAGATTTTAAAGACAAGTGTTGATTAATCTCTCCCAATTTCAATAAAACTTAGCTACAATTGACAAGATGGACTTCAGAGCTTTTTATACCTTGCAGCCCATCAGCAAATAGTTCTTTGGTGAAACTGCCCCTTTTAACCCATTAGTTAAAGGGACAGTAAAGGTTCAGAATAATGTTATATAATTCTGCATTGTGTGCAGAATTATATAACATTATTCTGAACCTTTACTGTCCCTTTAAGAATGTAATGGTACTTGCAAGTAAATTTCCTAACTAACGGCTAGATTACGAGTCTTGCGTTATGAGTAAAAAAGCAGCGTTAAGCCTCATAACGCTGCTTTTTTTACGAGTCTTGTAGGTACAGCTGTCCCGCACACTTTTTTTGCCTTACCGCAAATCAACTTACGCAATTTGCGTATAGTCTTTTTTCAATGGGACTTCCATTGCGCCGGTATTACAAGTTTTTTTTTTTCCAAAAACAAAGCCTATCCCGCAAGATTTGTAACGCATAAAGTCAGTAGTTATGAGTTTTACACTACAAAGCCGTAACATAAAACTCATAGCTAAAGTGCTAAAAAGTACACTAACACCCATAAACTATCTATTAACCCCTAAACCGAGGCCCTCCTGCATCGCAAACACTAAAATAAAATTATTTACCCCTAATCTGCCGCTCCGGACATCGCCGCCACTAGAATAAACATATTAACCCCTGAACCGCCGCACTCCCGCAGCGCAAACACTAGTTAAATATTATTAACCCCTAATCTGCTGTCCCTAACATCGCCACCACCTACCTACATTTATTAACTCCTAATCTGCCGCCCCCAACGTCGCCACTATATTATATTTATTCAACCCTAAATCTAACCCTAACACCCCCTAACTTAAATATAATTCAAATAAATCTAATTAAAACCTACAATTAATAACTAAATAATTCCTATTTAAAACTAAATACTTACCTGTAAAATAAACCCTAAGCTAGCTACAATATAACTAATAGTTACATTTTATCTAGCTTAGGTTTTATTTTTATTTCACAGGCAAGTTTGTATTTATTTTAACTAGGTAGAATAGTTAATAAATAGGTATTAACTATTTACTAACTACCTAGCTAAAATAAATACAAATTTACCTGTAAAATAAAACCTAACCTAAGTTACACTAACACCTAACACTACACTACAATTAAATAAATTACATTAATTAAATACAATTAAATAAATTAAATACAATTACCTAAATTACAAAAAAACAAACACTAAATTACACAAAATAAAAAACAAATTACAAGATATTTAAACTAATTACACCTAATCTAATAGCCCTATCAAAATAAAAAAAGCCACCTCAAAATAAAAAAAAACCCTAGCCTAAACTAAACTACCAATAGCCCTTAAAAGGGCCTTTTGCGGGGCATTGCCTCAAAGAAATCAACTCTTTTACCTGAAAAAAAAAATAAAAACAACCCCCTCAACAGTAAAACCCACCACCCACACAACCAACCCCCCAAATAAAACCCTAACTAAAAAAACCTAAGATCCCCATTGCCCTGAAAAGGGCATTTGGATGGGCATTGCCCTTTAAAAGGGCATTTAGCTCTATTGCAGCCCAAAGCCCTAACCTAAAAATAAAACCCACCCAATATACCCTTAAAAAAACTTAACACTAACTCCCTGAAGATCCACTTACCGTTTGAAGATCCAACATCCATCCTCAACGAAGCCGGGAGAAGTCCTCATCGAAGCGGCAAGAAGTCCTCAACAAAGCCGGGAGAAGTCTTCATCGAAGCCGGGAGAAGTGGTCCTCCAGACAGGCAGAAGTCTTCATCCAGACGGCATCTTCTATCTTCATCAATCCGGCGCAGAGCGGGCCCATCTTCAAGACATCCGGCGCAGAGCATCCACTTCCAAAGACGACTACCCGACGAATGAAGGTTCCATTAAGTGACGCCATCCAAGATGGCGTCCCTTCGATTCCAATTGACTGATAGAATTCTATCAGCCAATCGGAATTAAGGTTGAAAAAATCCTATTGGCTGATGCAATCAGCCAATAGGATTGAACTTCAATCCTATTGGCTGATCCAATCAGCCAATAGGATTGAGCTTGCATTCTATTGGCTGTTCCAATTACTATTTAGTAACTATTCTACCTAGTAACTATTCTACCTATTTAGTAACTATTCTACCTAGTTAAAATAAATACAAACTTGCCTGTGAAATAAAAATAAAACCTAAGCTAGATACAATGTAACTATTAGTTATATTGTAGCTAGCTTAGGGTTTATTTTACAGGTAAGTATTTAGTTTTAAATAGGAGTTATTTAGTTATTAATTGTAGGTTTTAATTAGATTTATTTGAATTATATTTAAGTTAGGGGGTGTTAGGGTTAGGGTTAGACTTAGGTTTAGGGGTTAATAAATATAATATAGTGGCGGCGACGTTGGGGGCAGCAGATTAGGGGTTAATAATATTTAACTAATGTTTGCGATGCGGGAGTGCGGAGGTTTAGTGGTTAATATGTTTATTATAGTGGCGGCCACGTTGGGGGGGGCGGCAGATTAGGGGTTAATAAATGTAGGTAGGTTGCAGCGACATTGGGGGAGGGAGATTAGGGGTTAATAAATATAATGTAGGTGTCGGCGATGTCGGGGGAGGCAGATTAGAGGTTAAGTAAGTGTAAAGATTAGGGGTGTTTAGACTCGGGGTTCATGTTAGGGTGTTATGTGTAAACATAAAATGTGTTTTCCCATAGGAATCAATGGGGCTGCGTTACAGAGCTTTACGCTGCTTTTTTGCAGGTGTTTTTTTTTTTCAGCCGGCTCTCCCCATTGATATCTATGGGGAAATCATGCACGGGCACGTACAACCAGCTCACCGCTGACTTAAGCAGCACTGGTATTGGAGTGCGGTATGGAGCACAATTTTGCTCTACGCTCACTTCTTGTCTTTTAACACCGGGTTTAGAAAAACCTGTAATACCAGCGCTGTAGGTAAGTGAGCAGTGACAATAACGTGCAAGTTAGTACGACACCGCTCATAACGCAAAACTCGTAATCTAGCCGTAAGTTCGTTCTGAACCTCAATCTGTTAAGTTTTCTAAATAAGGCTTCTGTTTATGAAACTACTTCCAATACAACCTATGAATATATGGATTGAATTACTGTGATTTGACATTTACCTATATTGACCTTCAGGATACACATCCCATGCATAAAATATTCCTTAAAGGACCAATCAACACAGTAGATTTGCATAGTCAACAAATGCACGATAACAAGACAATGCAATAGCACTTAGTCTGAACTTCAAAAGAATAGTAGATTTTTTTTCTAACAATTTTAAAAGTGATGTCTATTTCCACTCCCCCTGTACCATGTGACAGCCATCAGCCATTTACAAATGCATACAAGTATCATGTGACAGCCATCAGCCAATCACAAATGCATATACGCGCTTATTCTGTGAATTCTTGCACATGCTCAGTAGGAGCTGGTGACTCAAAAAGTTTAAATCTAAAAAGACTGTGCACTTCTTTTTAATGGAAGTATGTTGGAAAGTTGTTTAAAATGGCTGCTCTATCTGAATAATGAAAGTTTAATTTTGACTTGAGTGTCCCTTTAATTCTATGTGAGCAGGCCAGAGGTTCCATTATTTACCAGTTTTGATGACAGACATATGTGGTAGAAATGTGTATACTCATCCACCCACACACAAAATGTTCAAAGGGAAAATATATTCCAGTAAAAGAGTTGTACAAGAATCAGAGGGAATATGTTAACGTTACAGAGCATTTAGAAGCATGTAAATGCTTTAATAGAGTTTTATTAGATAAGTGCAACACATTTCTCTCAGGGGTAGTAATAGAACTCAAAAATTGTAACTCTGAAAATTGTGTTTGTTTTTTTTGCAGGAGTAGATTTTGCAAATATTCAAATCCAGATCTTACAACATACTATACATTAGGCGACTGGATTGTTGCCAACATTTGGGGGGGGGGGAAATGTAGGGACACTTTGCAGTCACGCCTGTCTAAGGATTGCATACACCTACCCACTCCAATCCACCCCAAAACAAGCTTATAAAATACTAGTAGCATAATTTAGCCACACTGATTGCTTAAATTGAGAAGGAAGTTAAAGGCACAGTATACACCAATTTTCATATAACTGCATGTAATAGACACTACTATAAAGAAAAATATGCAAACATACTATCTAAAATTCCAGTATAAATCATTTTAAAAACTTACTTAGAAGTCTCCAGTTTAGCACTGTTGATGAGGTTAGGTTGGGACACCTAGTGAAAGAGCAGACAGTTCCAGTATATCCCCTTCCCTGCATATGAGAGGACAGATTACAAAAGCATGAGCCAGCAGGAGTGTGTAAACGCGTGTATACATCTGATACTTTGGGGCTTGGGTAGGAGTCTGAAAATCAGCACAATGTTATTAAAACAAAATAAGCAAAATGTAAACATTCTTACAAAACACTCCCAGATGGGTTATATAAATGGATCATCTACAAAACATTTATGCAAAGAAACATTTAGTGTACAATGGCCCTTTAAATTTAAACTTTTATAATTCATTTTTTTAAATTCACTTTTATTATCAAAACTACTTTATTCCCTTGGATACCTTTGCTGAAAAAAAAGAATATGCACAAATCCTCAGTAGCAATGCACTACTAGGTGCTAGCTGTTGATCTGTGGTTACATACATTTGTCTCTTTTCATTGTCTCACTAGTAGTGCATTGCTATTGGAACTTACTTTAAAGGGACAGTAAAGTCAAAATTAATCTTTCATGATTCAGATAGGACAGGTAATGTTAAACAACTTTCCAATTTACTTTTATAATCAAATTTGCTTTGACGTCATAGAATTCTTTGAAAAGTTGAAAGCTAAACCTAGGTAGGCTTATATGCTAATTTCTAAGCCCTTGAATGCCGCCTCTTAGCTCAGTGCATTTGATTAGCTTTTCACAGCTAGATAGAGCTGGTTCATGTGTGTCATATGGATAACATTGTGCTCACTCCCGTGGAGTTATTTATGAGTCAGGCCTGATTGGCTAGGATGCAAGTCTGTCAAAAGAACTGAGATATGGGCAGTCTGCAGGTGCTTAGTTACAAGGTAATCACAGAGGTAAAAACTGTATTAATATAACAGTGTTGGTTATGCAAAAGTGTGGGATGGGTAATAAAGGGATTATCTATCTTTTTAAACAATAAAAATTCTGGAGTAGACTATTTTTGCACTATTATAGCCTTTAACCCCTTAAGGACCAGCGACGTACCCTGTATGTCACTGCCCTTTTTTTGGAACTTGATTGTTTTATAGCGCGGTCTTGCCACCAGCGTTGAGACTGCTTTATTCCACAAAGCCTGCTGGAGGGAGTGCATTAATAGCGTGCTCTTGCTAGACTTGTGCTATTATGTCCTGAAAAAAACCCTTAACGACCAGTGGCATACAGGGTACATTGTGGTCATTAAGGGGTTAATGTAGGTTAAATCATTAAGCTCTTCATCACCTCCCTTACTCGCAAGCACATAACTGACATAGGAAGAAAACCTTTACAGCAGGTACCAAAATAAGCAAGCAAGGATTAAATTGTTAACCCTTCAGCATCGGTATTGCTGGACAGCACAAAGTACCCTAGTTTATATAGATGTTACACAGCCTAAAATTAGACAGTGATATTACCTTAATACAGGGCCGGTGCTAGGATTTTTGGCCACACAGGCAAGGGTAAATTTTGTGCCCCCCAATTACATACCATACCATTGCTGTTTTTTTCAAAATGTTACAAAGATGTGCTAAAAAACCTTAAGATAATTAATTTATCTATAATTATAGAAAATTTAATTTCCCATTACCCCATAAAATCATACTGTTTCACTGTGTGTGATTTTTATAACTTGATGAATTTCTTCGAAATCTAGGAGTCAAAAATGTAGGGGCAGTCACGAGTGTGTACAATATATACACTACCATATCACATAGTCACGTTGATTGGAGTAGCCGTGTTAGTCCAGAGATTTAGATATCAAAATAACAAGAGTATTGCATTGAGCAATGATACTTTTTTATTGGACTAACTATGCATTTATAAGATGACAAGCTTTCGGGAGAATGCCTTCCTTTTTCAAGATTATATCTTAAAACATAGGATGGCTAAAAACACAGTGTTAGAGGTCTGAATGCAGGGGGTGCAAGTGTTCACGTGGGGTATTGATGGCAGAGTTAATTTGTTTGTTTATAACCCTTGTTTTCTTCATAAATGGAAAGAGTCCACAGCTGTATTCATTTCTTTTGGGAATTCAGAACCTGGCCACCAGGATGAGGCAAAGACACCCCAGCCAAAGGCTTAAATACCTCTCCCACTTCCCCCATCCCCCAGTCATTCTTTGTCTTTCTTCCCAGGAGGTTGGCAGAGAAGTGTCAGAAGTTTTTTCGATAGTCTCTTATGGAGGGTAGTACTCTTCGTAATGGGACTGGAGTTTTAAGTAGTCCTGTCAGCCTCTCAGTGAGAGCATGGATGAAAGTTAGAGTCCAGAGATGCAGGGAGAGTCTTCCTGCGAAACCATCCCAACTCGCGGGAATAACTTAAACACATGCCATATCCTTGGCGCTGGCGCATTTACATCTCCCAGGAGTGTGTTTAAGATATTGTCCATGTTCTGTTAACCAGGGCTCGGCAGGCATGGGATCGCCTGGTCCAGTTCGGCCCTTCGGTCCAGAGGGTCAACCTTCGGGGCTAGGGTCTTTGTTTGCCCCGGCAGAGGTAAGTTATGCATTTTGCTATAGACTGGCGTGCCTTCATGTTCTACTGAGGCATGTTTTGGCATTACTGGAGGATCTCACTCTTAATGGGGTGGTGGATCATGAGTCTTCCTTCCGATGTAAATGGCATGCAGGATTAGACATAAGAGGATGAAGTAATCTTCTTATAGTCTTGTTTCTTGAGTATCTTTCCAGTTCTGAGCTTGGAAGACTCGGTTTCCTGTTGGGCTGGTCCTGCGCGAGTGTCCGTTCTTCCTGGGCGATAACCTAAGGGTTGCCTTATCTTTTATTTTAATCCGGTTAGGATGGATTTTATTTGGTTTAAAGCTCATGTTTGTTATAATATTTCCTTTGGGAATTTTTCCTCTCTGGAATCAATACTCATGATTTTGTGATTGCACTGTATACTTTTACGAAAGTTTGTTCATGAGGACGTGTTTAGTTCTATGTTTGTCTGTTGTTTATCTCTCCCTCTTAGGGGGTGAATTGTGTGGCCTTGTCAATTGGGCCCTTAGTTTCAGGCTAGTCTGGACTGGGTACAAATCCTTCTGTTTTAAAACCAATTTCAGACATGTGGTGCCTGCTATGCCTGGCTAGTCCGGTTAGGGCACTGAGTGGTTCCCACTATTTGTTGTTTTAGATTACACATTTCAGCTAGTATTCCGAGAGGATTTGATGGTCCTTGGTTTGTCTAGGGGCATGGAAGATCGTGTTCAGTCCTCATTAGCATTTCAGGTTAGTGGCCGGGACTCCGTTGAGAGCTGCTACGTCATACTCTGTTGGTTCCGATTCGGCTTCCAGAGTGTTTCTTTCCATTGTGGGTAGAAGTTGAAGGTTTTAGGTCCTTCGTGCAGCCAGTTCCTGGTGGTCTTGCCTTTCAAGGTTTTTTGGGATTGTTCTTTTAGGGATTATTCCCTCTTGAGGTCTCTTCCTCTGGGTCGAGACTGTTTGGACCCGTCTGGTCTTTCTCGGCAGAAGTTGAGGGCTGTGCAGCTCTTTTTCTGCTCCCAGGAGTTTGTAGTTCCATATCAGGGATGATAGACTGTTGTCCCCTCCTTCTTAGCTTTCGCTTAGGGGATGTTCTGCCTGGATGGGGATGCTCGGCATTCCTCTTCCTTGGGATGGTCCTCCAGAAGGTTAATCTGAGAGGAATATGGAGACTTTGTGGATGTAGTCCTTGGGGCCTCAGGGCTCTAGAGTAGTCTGCATGTCTACGACCTAGCTCCTTGTTGGTGGAGAGTTGGCCTCCTGCTAGGGGTGTTCTCTTCCCTTTGGTCTGGGAATTTATGAGTTATGTGCCCGTTTCTCCAGTCTATCCCGGATATCTTCCCCTGTGAGGTCTGAATCTTCAGACGAGGTACCTTGTGCTCCCTGGAGATGTTGTTAATTTTACGAACAGCTCTGGGTTCCAGTTCTAGGGTCTTTATTTCAGAACTTTATGGTCTTATGATCCTGTAGACTGGTTTGGGATGACCCAGTTTCCAATGGGGACTGGTTTGTCATTAAGAGAGTGCTTCTTTATACAGGGAGTTTTTCACTGTTGTATCATCAGTGGTGATCTGGATGATCTCATTCAGTCTTCGACTGATTAGCCTACGGTTTTCAAGTCCTTGTGGACATGGGGGTAGATTGTCTCCTTCAGTAGTGGGGTCTCTTTTCTCTGGAGTCATCCTTGCTGGTGGTCCGATAGATGGCTTCGCCACCTAGAAACCAGAGGGTTGGGTGTTTGAATCTAGCTGCAGCTGATTTTCCATTCACTTTGCATGACAATTTGTTCATTGGGGTCCTGTCATAGGGCAGGAGGAGTCATGCAGGCCACTGTGGTCTAGTGGTTAGCCGTGCAGCCTAGGAAGCGCAAGGCTGAGAGATTGAGTACTGTTTTGGGTGCTGCATCTTCTCTTCAAGTGCAACTATCAAAGTTATCTCTTTAGGCCTTTTTTTGGCGCACAAGTTAGCGTGACAGCCTCATACTTGGAGGGTTATGTATTCAGGCCTCTATCAAGCTCTTGTTTATGCTCTTGTTTTTGGAGTGAGTGCCTTTTATTTAGGAGGCAGCAGTCTGCGGCTCTGTGACTTGTTCGACCAGCTGTTGGAGAGTAGACTCTCCGTGCCGAGACTGTCAAGGAGAGTTGTGCCAGATTTTTTAAAGATCTATTTTGCACTTTTCTACTTCCCACAGTCCTCGGGGGTTCTCTTGGAAGAGTCTTATATTTGAAGGAGCGAAAGGGTTGGCACCCGAGCTCTGTTGGGGTGGGTAATTCCCACTTCTTCCATTCCCTGGGGTGCTTGGGGTTGTTTTGTCTCCCCTGTCTATCAGACACGCCTGTCACTTGAGCTGGTCCAGCGTGGCAGTAGCATTGAGATCTGTTGCTCTGCAAATTTTGCCCTCGGGTCATCGAGGTTTGATGAGCCTTCCTTGAGGGGCTCTGCTTCTTTTCCATGGTTAGGATTTGGTGGAAAGGGCTGGCGGCGTCTGCTGGTTATCTGGATGCCTAGCAAGCTGTTGGTTAGGGTTTGTACCTAACGTCATCTGCTTCCGCCTGTTTGCATATATTCAAAATTCTAGATTCATCTTCGGATGACAGTAGTGTGCAGTGTTCTGACTCTTCAGGTGGTTGCCGTCAGGGGTTTCCCTATCTGAGTTGCTGCACAAGGTTTACGGTTTTTGGATATCTAAACTGTCTTTAATGGTTTCTGGGGGGTTTTGCCTTCAATTACCTTCTTGGTTTCAGATAAACTTTGTTTGGGAAGATTCTCTTCTCTGGGTCTTGATTCCGTGAATTTTGAGTAATCTAGGGTTGGTCGTTGCCTCCCTTGTTCTACGAGACTGGTTTGATTTCTGATTTTATTTGTGCCCTATTGGGTTCCATGGAATCCTTGATGGATGTCTTCTCCGTGCCCTTTCTCCTTTGCAGAGAATATGGCTGTTCCTTTTCTCTGATGAATGGGGCTTGTTGTTTGGAGACCGACTGTCGGGTGACGGTGTCTCCTAGAGGCTGTTGGCTCAGTCGAGTCTAGTTCCTGCTGTCTCTAGCAAGGCTTATGGACTATCTGCGGGTCAGTGTCCTTGGGATTTTTCCTTTTTTTTCAAGGTTTTTTTTCTTGGTTTCGGATGAAGCTAGGTTTCTGGAGTAGGGGTTTTAGGCCTGGTGCCTTCAGAATGGGCCGCCTTTTGTACCCTCCCATATTAGCATTCAGTGTCCTCTATAGCTTGGGTATTGTTTTCCCAAAAGTAATGAATGCAGCTGTGGACTCTTTCCGTTTATGAAAAAAAAACATAAATTATGCTTACCTGATAATTTCCTTTTCTTCAGACGGAAACAGTCCACAGCTCCCCGCCTGTAATTTTTCTGAAGGGCGTTGGTTATTTTTGTTCTTCTGGCACCTTTTTTCACCCTATGCTTCTTCTACTTTTCCTTGTTCCTCGGCAAAATGACTGTGGGATGGGGGAAGTGGGAGAGGTATTTAAGCCTTTAGCTGGGGTGTCTTTGCCTCCTCCTGGTGGCCAGGTTCTGAATTCCCAAAAGTAATGAATGCAGCTGTGGACTCTTTCCGTCTGAAGAAAATGAAATGATCAGGTAAGCATAATCTATGTTTTTGTAACCTTTTTCTCTGAATGATTGGGACAGTGTGATGAGGTGTTTGTCACAGTCCTTGGTGTCTGAGCAAATTCTGTGATATCTGGTGGCCTGACTGTAGATTATGGATTTTTTAATGTGATTGGGGTGGGAGCTGGAGCTGTGGAGGTAGCTGCATCTATCTGTTGGTTTCCTTTATACAGATGAGTGCAATTTGCCATTTGAGATGGATATTGTTGTATCACAGTCTCTAGAAAAGTTCATTTTAAGCTTGATTGATGCATGAAATAGATTAAACGATTTGTGAAAATGTTCTAGGTTTTTTTCTCCTTCTGTTCATATGATGAAAATATCATCTATGTAGCGAAAGTATTTGAAGGGTTTGTGACCTTCTAACCCTAACATAGGGACATTCTACATGCTCCCGAAAATCCACAAACCAGGGAACCCAGGGAGACCAATAATAACTGGCATGGACACTCTGACTGAGCAAATATCGGGCCTAGTGGAGAATATTCTTAAGCCCTTAGTTATAAACACCACTAGCTTTATAAAAGACACCACTGATTTTCTTAACAAAATCATCCAGATAACAGAATTGCCAGAGGATAATATACCTGTGACAATTGATGTGGAATCCCTGTACAGCAATATTCCACATAAAGATGGTATTTATGCCTGCTTAAACTTTCTTTCCTGAGAGAGCTCTAACCTGACATATAGTGCTTCTACAGTCAGTAAACTGACATAATTTATACTAAGCCACAATTATTTAATCTTCAATAACTCCATCTATCTACAAACCATGGGAACAGCCATGGGCACTAAAATGGCACCACAGTATGCAAACCTCTTCATGGCTGACTTTGAACATAGATTCCTAGCTACTCACCCTCACAAACCCTTCAAATACTTTCGCTACATAGATGATATTTTCATCATATGGACAGAAGGAGAAAAAAACCTAGAACATTTTCACAAATCATTTAATCTAATCAAGTCCATTTTAAGCTTGATTGATGCATGAAATAGATTCTATTTCATGCATCAATCAAGCTTCACATGGACTTTTCTAGAGACTGTGTCAGCTTCCTGGATACAACAATATCCATCACAAATGGCAAATTGCACTCATCTGTATACAAGAAACCAACAGATAGATGCAGCTACCTCCACAGCTCCAGCTCCCACCCCAATCACATTAAAAAAATCCATAATCTACAGTCAGGCCACCAGATATCACAGAGTTTGTTCAGACACCAAGGACCGTGACAAACACCTCATCACACTGTCCCAATCTTTCAGAGAAAAAAAGGTTACAAAACAAGGGTTATAAACAAACAAGCCCTCAATACCCCACGTGAACACTTGCTACAATACAGGGAGAAGAAAAACATATTGCGTATCCCAATAGTAGTCAAATATAACCCAGCTTTAGAAGGAATACAAAAAATCATAAAAGACTTACAGCCACTACTCTTAGAGGATCCCACACTCAAAAAAATCTTTCCAAAACCCCCTATCCTGATACTCAGACAACCACCTAACCTAAAACAGAAACTGGTCCACAGAAAGCTACCCCTTGATAAAAAGAACACTCAGAATGGAACCAGGCGCTGCAACAAAGCTCTCTGCAAACTATGGGGAGAGCCTGCAAAAAAAAGCCTAACCTGCGATCAAGGAAACAAAAGCTCCGTAACGCAGACCCATTGATGTCTATGGGGAAAGAAAAAGTTATGGTTAAACCCTAACATAAAAACCATGTCTAAACAACCCTAATCTGCTGCTCCTAACATCGCCACCACCTACATAAAACTATTAACCCCTAATCTGCCACTCCCGATATCGCTGCCACCTAATTACACTTATTAAAAGTGTTGTTTTTTTTAAATGTACACTACTGTTACACCAGATATGAGTGGTGGCACTGGGCAAGTGGGCACAGTATACGCTGTGAGCCTGACACACACGCTGGCAGGCAGGCAACTGCAATTAGATTACACAGGAAAAAAAAAAAAGCAGACTGATGTTCTAGCCCTAAAAAGGGCTTTTTGGGGTTCTGTCCTTACAGCAGAGATCAGATGAGTCCTTCAGGACTGTAGTGGACACTGAATACACTAGCCTAGCTATCGATTTCCCTATTAAATCAGCAGCAGCTGCACTGTCCCTCCTCTCACTAAGAATGCAGCTTCCAAATTAATCTAAAATGGATGCTGTCCAGGAGGTGGGAGGGTCTGGGAGGGAGGGTCTGCTGCTGATTGGCTGTAATGTGTCTTCTAACTGTGAGGTAGAGGGTCAAAGTTTACTCAATGATAAAGAATAGGGGGCGGATCGAACATCGCATATGTTCGCCTGCCGCGGCGAACGCGAACATGCTATGTTCACCGGGAACTATTCGCCGGCGAACTATTCGCGACATCACTATTATTAACCCCTAATCTGCCGCCCTTAACATCGCCACCACCTAAATTACAGTTATTAACCCCTAATCTGCCGCCCCCAATGTCGCCACCACTATACTAAAGTTATTAACCCCTAAACCTCTGGGCTCCAACATCACTAACACTAAATAAACCTATTAACCCCTAAACCTAACCCTAACCCTAACGTAACCCTAACCCTAAGCATAACCATAACCCTAACACCCCCTAACTTAAATATAATTAAAATAAATCTAAATAAAAATTACTATTATTACCTAAATAATACCTATTTAAAACTAAATACTTAACTATAAAATAAAACCTAAGTTAGCTACAATATAACTAATAGATATATTGTATCTATCTTAGGTTTTATTTTATTTTTTCACAGGTAAATTTGTATTTATTTTAACTAGGTAGACTAGTTAGTAAATAGTTATTAACTATTTACTAACTACCTTGCTAAAATAAATACAAAGTTACCTGTAAAATAAAACATAACCTGCCTTACACTAAAAATTAACATTACAATAAAATAAAATTAATTAAATTATTAAAATACAATTTTCTAAATTACAAAAAATATAAAAGGAAATTATCAAAAATAAAAACGAATTACTCCTAATCTAATAGCCCTATCAAAATAAAAAAAGGCCCCCAAAATAAAAAAAAAAATAGCCTACACTAAACTGCCAATGACCCTTAAAAGGGCCTTTTGTGGGGCATTGCCTCAAAGAAATCAGATCTTTTACCTGTAAAAAAAAAATACAAAAAAAACCCCAACAGTAAAACCCACCACCCACCCAAAAAATAAAAAAAATAAAAACCTATCTAAATAAACCTAAGCTAACCATTGCCCTGAAAAGGACATTTGGATGGGCATTGCCCTTAAAAGGGCATTTAGCTCTTTTACTGCCCAAACCCTAAGCTAAAAATAATACCCACCAATAAACCCTTAAAAAAAAACCTAACACTAACCCCCGACGATCCACTTACAGTTTTCAAAGACCGGACATCCATCCTCATCCAGGCGGCAGAAGTCTTCATCCAAGTGGGTAGAAGTCCTCATCGAAGCCAGCAGAAGTCTTCATCCAAGCGGGCCAAAGCCCTCATCGAAGCCGGTAGAAGTCTTCATCCAAGCGGGCAGAAGTCTTCATCCAGACGGCATCTTCTATCTTCATCCATCCGGCGCGGAGTGGGTCCATCTTCAAGACATCCGGTGTAGAGCATCCTCTTCTTCCGATGGTCAACGTAGAATTAACTTTCCCTTTAAGGTACGTCATCCAAGATAAGGTCCCTTACATTCCGATTGGCTGATAGAATTCTATCAGCCAATAGGAATTAAGGGGGAAAAAATCCTATTGGCTGTTGCAATCAGCCAATAGGATTGAGCTTTCATCCTCTTGGCTGATCCAATCAGCCAATAGGATTGAGCTCGCATTCTATTGGCTGATTGGATCAGCCAATAGGATGAAAGCTCAATCCTATTGGTTGATTGCAACAGCCAATAGTATTTTTTTCCCCTTTAATTCCTATTAGAATTCTATCAGCCAATCGGAATTTGAGGGACACCATTTTGGATGACGTACCTTAAAGGGATACTTCATTCTACGTTGACCATCGGAAGAAGAGGATGCACCGCGCCGGATGTCTTGAAGATGGACCCTCTCCGCGCCGGATGGATGAAGATAGAAGATGCCGTCTGGATGAAGACTTCTGCCCGCCTGGATGAAGACTTCTGCCGGCTTTGATGAGGACTTCAGCCCACTTGGATGAAGACTTCTGCCGCCTGGATGAGGATGGATGTCTGGTCTTTGAAAACTGTAAGTGGATCGTCGGGGGTTAGTGTTAGTTTTTTTTAAGGGTTTATTGGGTGCGTTTTATTTTTAGCTTAGGGTTTGGGCAGTAAAAGAGCTAAATGCCCTTTTAAGGGCAATGCCCATCCAAATGCCCTTTCCAGGGCAATGGTTAGCTTAGGTTTATTTAGATAGGTTTTTATTTGGGGGGTTTGGTTGTGTGGGTGGTGGGTTTTACTGTTGGGGTTGTTTGTATTTTTTTTAAAGGTAAAAGAGCTGATTTCTTTGGGGCAATGCCCCGCAAAAGGCCCTTTTAAGGGCCATTGGCAGTTTAGTGTAGGCTAGGGTTTTTTTTAATTTTGGGGTGGCTTTTTTATTTTGATAAGGCTATTAGATTATGAGTAATTTGTTTTTATTTTTGATAATTTATTTTTTTATTTTTTGTAATTTAGTGTTTATTTTTTTTGTAATTTAGATAATTTTATTTGATTAATTTAATTTATTTCATTTTATTGTAATGTTAGGTTTTAGTGTGAGGCAGGTTAGGTTTTATTGTACTGGTAAATTAGTATTTAATTTTAACTAGGTAGTTAGTAAATAGTTAATTACTATTTACTAACTAGTCTACCTAGTTAAAATAAATACAAACTTTCTTGTGAAATAAAAATAAAAAGTAAATTTATGCTTACCTGATAAATTAATTTCTTCTATGATACGACGAGTCCACAGATTCATCCTTTATGTGTGGGATATTATCCTCCTGCTAACAGGAAGTGGCAAAGAGCACCACAGCAGAGCTGTCTATATAGCTCCTCCCTTGACTCCACCCCCCAGTCATTCGGTATAGGAAGAAAAAGGAGAAACTAAAAGGTGCAGAGGTGACTGAAGTTTTAGATCAAAAAATATAATCTGTCTTAAATTGACAGGGCGGGCCGTGGACTCGTCGTATCATAGAAGAAATTAATTTATCAGGTAAGCATAAATTTACTTTTCTTCTATAAGATACGACGAGTCCACGTCATCCTTTACTTGTGGGATACAATACCAAAGCTGCAGGACACGGATGATCAGGAGGGACAAGACAGATGCCTAAACAGAAGGCACCACTGCTTGAAGAACTTTTCTCCCAAAAACAGCCTCCGAAGAAGCAAAAGTATCAAATTTGTAAAATTTTGAAAAAGTATGAAGTGAAGACCAAGTCGCAGCCTTACAAATCTGTTCAACAGAAGCATCATTTTTAAAAACCCATGTGGAAGCCACCGCTCTAGTAGAGTGAGCTGTAATCCTTTCAGGAGGCTGCTGTCCAGCAGTCTCGTATGCCAAACGGATGATGCTTTTCAACCAAAAAGAAAGAGAGGTAGCCGTAGCTTTTTGACCTCTACGTTTTATCACCTCTTTCACTTTACCCTTCCTATTACTTAGAGTAGTCAAAGAGAATAACTGGGGGATGGAGTCAAGGGAGGAGCTATATAGACAGCTCTGCTGTGGTGCTCTTTGCCACTTCCTGTTAGCAGGAGGATAATATCCCACAAGTAAAGGATGAATCCGTGGACTTGTCGTATCTTATAGAAGAAACTTAAGATAGCTGCAATGTAACTTAGTTATTTTGTAGCTAGCTTAGGTTTTATTTTATAGGTAAGTTTGTATTTAGTTTTAAATAGGAATTATTTAGGTAATAATTGTAAGTTTTATTTAGATTTATTCTAATTATATTTAAGTTAGGGGGTGTTAGGGTTAGGGTTATGCTTAGGGTTACGTTAGGGTTATGCTTAGGGTTAGGGTTATGTTAGGGTTAGGTTTAGGGGTTAATATATTTATGTAGTGATGTGGGAGGCCAGAGGTTTAGGGGTTAATAGGTTTATTATAGCGGTGGTGTGGGCGGACGGCAGATTAGGGGTTAATAATATTTAAATAGTGTTTGCGATGCGGGAGGGCGGTGGTTTAGGGGTTAATAATTTTATTATAGTGGCGACGATGTCAGGAAGCGGCGGAATAGGGGTTAATACATTTTTTAAGTGGTGGTGATGTCCGGAGCGGAAGATTAGGGTTAATAATTTTATTTTAGTGTTTGCGATGCGGGAGGGCCTCAATTTAGGGGTTAATAGGTAGTTTATGGGTGTTAGTGTACTTTGTGACAGTTTAGTTATGAGTTTTATGGTACAGCTTTGTAACGTAAAACTCATAACAACTGACTTTAGATGGGAGTACGGATCTTGTCATATTAGGCTGTACCACTCACTTTTTGGCCTCACAGCAAAACTTGTAATACCGGCGCTATGGAAGTCCCATTGGAAAAGGACTTTTCTTAAAGTGCGGTACTGACGTTGTGTGATGGCCAAAAAGGTGTGCGGTACACCTATACCTACAAGACTTGTAAAAGCGGCGTTAGGGAAAAAGCATTGTTATGGGCCATAACAATGCTTTTTCACTCATAACGTCAAACTCGTAATCTAGCTGATAATTAGCTGTATTTATTTTTATTTTATTACACATTAAAATAGATTTCACATGTGTATTTGATGATATTTCTTCTAATTTCTTGTACATTGTATTATTTTTTTCCCCTTAATATTTATACATGTTATTTTATATACGATTAGCTGCATTTTCATTTTATGCATATTCATTTATACATTTTTATAATATAAATATAATAGAAACAACTTAATTTTCAGTTAGAGATAACCCTATGTATTTAGTGTATGATGCAGGGGTCATATTAGTGATTCAGAGAGATAGTGGGTATATGTACAGAGTGCTATACGTGCGTAAACTCACTAATTATCTGATGATCTAAAGCAGCGGTTCCCAACCTTTTTTCTCTCCCGTACCCCTTGATTAGTCTTTTCATTTATGAGTACCCCCTCTCTTTGTTACCCACACCCATCCCTCAAAATAAAGGAAGCGCTTTTTTATAGGGGAGGTAAGCTATATCTGAATGGCATACGACTGTACGTGTATCAACAGGATTAAAGCTCAGATCTCATTCTCAGAAGGAGCCCTGCTGTGTGGCTGGCGCCCCTGGCAGCTGCCTGGTTGCCCCTAAACACGGCCCTGTGGGGGGAGTCAAAGCGTAATGATCAGAAAAATAAATATTTTAATTTGTGAGATCAGATCGATATAAACCACCCAGCCACTATGGACGTTTTTAGTTGGAAGTGAAGCAATCTGACTCAAGCAAGCACTAGCATTAGTACTTTACTTACCAGCACTGTCTATAACTTATTTGGGGATGCAGACCCACCTCGCCTGTGTGACTCGCAACCTCCACAGCTCTACCACACGTGTCTACGCAGCTATGCTGCTGCAGTGCTGTTTCTAACTGCGCACTCGCAGTCAACATTTTGTGCACGGGGGTGGGTGAAGCAGGAGGCTAAGCTGCCTGGTGACAGGGTGATCATTAATATGTGGACCGGAGTCATCCACACCCGGTCCACATATTTCAGGTGCAGGGGCTCCCATCTGCCTATATGCCAGGCCAGGACTTCACTTGTCATTTTCCGGCTGAACGCTCCTTCCTTCCACAGTTCCACGATGGTTATTAGTTGATGACCCATTGAGTGTGCCTCCCCCTGGATCTTCCGCCATTACCAACAATATTTTTGAGTACCCCCAACTGGTCTGCCAAGTACCCCCAGGGGTACAAGTACCACAGGTTGGGAACCGCTGATCTAAAGCTCTCTGCTCTGAACGGAGCTTGATGCCCCTGTTTCCGCGCAAGCCTTCAGGCTCACTGGAAACAGCAGTTATGAAGCAGCGGTCTAAAGACCGCTGCTCCATAACTTGTTCGCCTGCTCTGATGCTCTGAGGCTGCGGACATCAATCCGCCCGATCCTATACGATCGGGCTGATTGACACCCCCTGCTAGCGACTGATTGGCCGCACATCTGCAGGGGGTGGCATTGCACAAGCAGTTCACTAGAAATGTATCGATGTGCGGCGGACATGATACGCTACATCGTATCATGTCCGCTCATACTTTAAAGTGCCATAAAGCAGGTTGAGATCTGTGCATATCCTAAAAGGGCTAATTAATTAAAAATAGTTTGCATAAAAAAATTGTTTCAAAATTGTGGGGAAGTATTTTAAAATAATTTTTAAAAATAAGCAAAAATACTTAAAATAGCCACCCTGTCTGGACACTGTGCTCCACCCCTTTTCTCAGACACAAGCATTGTATTTCAACTGAGTTCACAGCTTCTAGGCATGTTCCAGCAGATAACCTCTATTCATTTGTGCATTTTACCAAAACAACAATGGATATAGCTACAGCCATAAAAAGAATTGTGTGGGGGGAGTTAGAGCTGTACAATTCAGAAACTTAAAAGAAAGGGTTAATGGCGAGGCACTCCAGTATAAATTTGCAGGTAAGGTATTAATGTACACATTATTATATTTGGTCTCTATCTCAACTTGTTTTATGTCCCTTTAAAGGGACAGACAAGTCCAAAAAAACCTTTTCATGATTCAGATACAGTATGTAATTTTAAACAACTTTCCAATAACTTTGATCACCAATTTTGCTTTGTTCTATTGGTATTCTTAGTTGAAAGCTAAACCTTGGAGGTTCATATGCTAATTTCTTAGACCTTGAAGGCCGCCTCTGCATTTGGCAGTTTTTCACCACTAGAGGGCATTAGGTCATGTGTTTCATATAGATAACATTGAGCTCATGCATGTGAATTTACAGAGGAGTGAGCACTGATTGGCTAAAATGCAAGTCTGTCAAAAGAACTGAAATTAGGGGGCAGTCTGCTGAGGCTTAGATACAAGGTAATCACAGGGGTAAAACGTGTATTATTATAACTGTGTTGGTTATGCAAAACTGGGGAATCGGTAATTAAGGGATTATCTATATTTTAAAACAACAAAATTCTGGTGTTGACTGTCCCTTTAATAAATAGGCCCCTAAGGGGCCTATTTATTATCTGTCTGTCCGACATGATCCGATCAGCGGATAATGTCCGACAGACATCACTGAATGCGGAGAGCAATACGCTCTCCGCATTCAGCATTGCACCAGCAGCTCTTGTGAACTGCTGGTGCAACGCCGCCCCCTGCAGATTCGCGGCCGCTGGGACACACTGCAAGATACGACTGTGCGCGCTCAGTGTGTCCTGCCTTTTCATCTCTGAGCACTCTGCTGCGTCAGGTCGCGTAGCTGAGCACTAAGAGATTAAATATTTTAACTTCAGAAGCGATGCAACGCGGTGCGAAGCAGCTGTTTTGCCTCTCGCTGCATCGCTTGCAGTGTGTCACAGCCTTCAGGATCTAAATGTTTCTCAGCTAGAGATCTATTTGCCCTGAATGAGATTGAAGCCTTAAAAATTATATAAATAATTTTACAATATTTTTAGAACTTTTACATTTAGAAATATGCTGTCTGATTTTTATGTCTATGTAGATATAGAATATGATTTACCTTAGCTTTAGCCTTAAAGGGACATTAAACACTGAATAAATGCTAGAGAGAAAGGTGCAGTCAAAGAATAGATTAGTCTGAGAATAACATGTGTAGATGTATTTTTTAAAGTTTCATTAATTGTTTAAATATTGACAAAATTAGTGTAAAGTTATAGGGGCCCATTTATCAAGCTCCGAACGAAGCTTATGGGCCCGTGTTTCTGGCGAGTCTTCAGACTCGCCAGAAACACTAGTTATGAAGCAGCGGTCTAAAGACCGCTGCTCCATAACCCTGTCCGCCTGCTCTGATGAGGCGGACAGGAATCGCCGGAATTGACACCTCCCTGCTGGTGGCTGATTGGCCGCGAGTCAGCAGGGGGCGACGTTGCACCAGCAGCTCTTGTGAGCTGCTGGTGCAATGTTAAATGCAGAGAGCGTATTGCTCTCCACATTCAGCGAGGTCTTGCGGACCTGATCCCCACTGTCGGATCAGGTCCGCAAGACCTTTGATAAATAAGCCCCTTAGTGTCTATAAAACAATGTTGTAACTTAGGTTACCTTCTCTGCGGTGGCCAATTAGAGACAGTTATAAATAGATCGCTAGAGTGTACAGCCAATGGCTGTGTGGAATATAACAGTGTTCTGCACTTCCATTTCTAACAGGAACTGAAAAGCTCACAATTTCAGAATGGAATTACAGAAAAAGGGGACAAAATAAATAATGAAAGTATATTGGAGAGTTGTTTTTATTTATGCAATTTATCATTTTATATTACCATCTCAAAGTGTTTAATGTCCTTTTAAAGGGACAGTACCAGTATACTAAATTACGTGAAAGTTATTCTAGAAAATATCACATGAACATCTCTATGTAAAAAAAGAAGATATTTTACCTCAAAATTTCCTCAGTAGCCAAATCCCATTATAAAGGGACTTTCGGCAACCAATGTAGATGCGTGTCCCAGGACGTGCAAGGGAAGTCACCTGATGATGTTGAAATCCCACAAGATTATACTGAAATCACATGAGGTCACAGTAAATCAAGGTATAAATTTAGCACTGATGATGCTGATTGGCAGATTAAGTCAATAGTAACTAATAGTAACTAACTAAGTAGTAAGCCCAGATTTACATTACACAAGTTTTTGTTATTTCTTACAGTTGCATTAGGGATAAATAATTATTTTTCTTTAGTAAAATTCTCTTTATGCCGAACCTTGAAGCAAACAACTTTCGGCTAAATGTTTAAACAACTGTTAACCATCTATTTACTATTAAATGGCAACAGGACCAGAATGCATTAGATCTATAAAATCATCTTTTGTGACTCCCTTCTGTCTATTTTCTAATTTTACTAATAAAGTTTGTAAATTTGACTTAGTTCGCTCCTTGTTTGATTGTTTTAAACGATTCTTAAGGCAGGAAGAAATGACAGACTATAACCATGTGGTAATTAAGATGCTGCGTAGTTTGTAAACGGAAATGACAGCTATTTGTCTAACAATAAACTCCACAATTTCATGGTAATTTAAAGAATTGCTTTTATCATGGTCTGTTCGTACATTGCCTTACCGTGTCATCTGTCAGTATTACATTAAACCCTTGGTAGCCTGAGAGGGCTTCAACATCTCGCACAGTCATCTATAAATACAGTGGGTTAATACGATTTTACAAACAATATGTTATCAACCTGCTTCCCTTCAGCATCAATATTGATACCAGGATGTTGACCTTAAAGGGACATGAAACCCATTTTTTTTCTTTCATGATTCAGATAGAGAATGAGATTTTAAACAACTTTCCAATTTATGTTGTTCTCTTGTTATTCTTTGTTGAGAAGGAGACTCAGTAGCTGCTGAGTGGAGGCTGCACATATATGCCCACTCAATATGTTCAGCTAGCTCTCAGTAATGATTTGCTGCCTCATCAACAAAGGATAGCAAGAGAATGAAGCAAATTACATAATAGAAGTAAAATGGAAACTTGTTTAAAATTGTATTCTCTATCTGAATCATGAAGAAAAATGTTAGATTTCATGTCTATTCAAAAAAAACTAATAAAAACAGTTGTTTAACTGTATTTATAGTTTTTAAAAGACATTAAACTGAATAAGTTGTATTGTATTTATTGTATATATGAAAAAATAGCAATAATATAATATATTCAATCAGGAAACTAATTTAATACACATGGTAGAAACATAGAAACATAGATTTCGACGGCAGATAAGAACCATAGGCACAAGTCTGCCCAATATTTCCTAAAAGTAGTATAAACCTTGTCTTACAAAAAAGACTGCTTTAACCTTTATTTCAATATGGAGTTTGGCATCTCTTACTCCTGATTGGTGCATGTGCTTTTGTGCATGAGTTTTTCATATGCAGCAGTCAACTCATGTCTAGGTTTCAAAATTAGCAATCGACTTGTGCACAATCTTTGAACCTCAAAGCTAAAAAAGCTAAAGCAATATTTTTTAAACCACCTTTTATTTTATGAAGTTTGTTCAAATAGTGTTTTGGACCTGTACAAATTGAACCTACAACTGACTGTATGTCCCTTTAAATTGATACTGAAGTTAAAAATAAATGTATGAAGCAAATGTGCAACAGCACTACACTTATTATACCGGAAAGGCCTGTATCAGGTTATAATTGTGAAGCTTTTTTTTGGCTGGAGTGCTGATGCATAAACAAACTTTTGAGGTTGTGTCAAAAAGGAAAGAATTTGACCGAAAGATGCATCCTAAGTAGCACTTCTCACTCCCTTTGTATGTTTAGTTACATCAACATTTCAGGGGTGTGGTTTTGTGGTTTGTTAAAAATTAACTTTTAGTTAAGACGTTAAAAAACAACACAAACAAAATGTTTGTTTAAAAACACAAATAGATCATAGACTTCATAAGATTGTAAATTGTGACTGCTAAATAAATCTTAATCAGGATAATTTAAAACACAGAATCAGTAATGGATGTTAGCCACTTGATTCAATATGTGGTATCTTTATATCACTCTGGCTCACTTGATGAATGGAAGTTTATGTGAATTCATTTTATTTATTATTTCTACTTTCCATTCTCTAATACGCCGGGGTGGGTAATATACTGCAGTTCAACACAGTTGTATATCCTGTTTAGTCTCTTTTATAATATACTTAAATGTGCTGAACATTTCCCATTTGTATTACTGACATGGAACCAAACCTGAGGTAATATTACTTTAAATCATGTCAATTAACAAATACGTGGCTCTTGTCATTGAATATTTGTAGTGTTAGGATAGGGGAAAAAAGGTAATAATTGTAAATGGAAGTTAAGTGTTTATATTTTACCTGTAGGACTAAACCAAGGGTAATACCTCTTTAAATATGTCTTGTATATTAAACTGAACAAATGTTCTGTTAGGATCTAATGGTATTGGGAATATTCGAGTTTAAATACATTATTGGCGATTATATAGTAACTTGGCATAATTATGCATGTGGGAAGGAAGATTTTAGTGTTCATTATTTATTGCCATAATTATGATAATGAAATACATGACAAGTGTTATATTATCCACATGTGTATGTATACACGTGTATTCCCTGCAGTAATGTTGGCGATATTAGTAATTCACAACATTTAGTATATGTTCGTTCCAAAATATTTTAATGGATTCTATATATATACTTATAGTAGTATACCCTTTGAGATGAAAATCAAAGTTTTAGACACCTTTCAACTTGTAAAAATGCAGGGATTTCTATGAAAGGATAATCAGGTAATTTTACTTAATATTGTATTTTATCTTAATGGACTTCACTTGCTTAATCATGTGTCTGTATAGAGTAAGAGGTTAGATTATTAGTTACATTAATACCAATATATAGGCGGATTGTATCGATTCTAGTTGCTGCAAATAAATTTAGAAATAACTAATATCGCGTATTTGTATTGCACTGAGCAATGCTGTGTATATTTGAAAAAGATTTTAAATACTGCGAAATAAAGACTGTCGCAGTATTTAAAATCTTTTTCAAATATACACAGCACTGCTCAGTGCAATACAAATACGCAACATTAGTTATTTCTAAATTTATTTGCAGCAACTTGAGTGATATAAAGATACCACATATTGAGGCCGAATTAACTAACAAAATCCGAACAGAACATTTGTTCAGTTTAATATACAAGACATATTTAAAGAGGTATTACCCTTGGTTTAGTCCTACAGGTAAAATATAAACACTTAACTGCCATTTACAATTATTACCTTTTTTCCCCTATCCTCACACTACAAATATTCAATGACAAGAGCCACGTATTTGTTAATCGACATGATTTAAAGTAATATTACCTCAGGTTTGGTTCCATGTCAGTAATACAAATGGGAAATGTTCAGCACATTTAAGTATATTATAAAAGAGACTAAACAGGATATACAACTGTGTTGAACTGCAGTATATTACCCACCCCGGCTTATTAGACAATGGAAAGTAGAAATAATAAATAAAATGAATTCACATAAACATCCATTCATCAAGTGAGCCAGAGTGATATAAAGATACCACATATTGAATCAAGTGGTTAACATCCATTACCGATTCTGTGTTGAATCATATACTGAGTACATTTTCAGGTACACCTTTTGGATTATCCTGATTAAGATTTCTTTAGCAGTCACAATTTACAATCTTATGATGTCTATGATCTATTTGTGTTTTTAAACAAACATTTTGTTTGTGTTGTTTTTTTAACGTCTTAAATAAAAGTTAATTTTTAACAAACCACAAAACCACACCCCTGAAATTTTGATGTAACTAAACATACAAAGAGAGTGAGAAGTGCTACTTAGGATGCCTCTTTCGGTCAAATTCTTTTCTTTTTGACACAACCTTAAAAATAAATGTATGTTGTATGCATAGGGATTTATTATTTGCTGGCTTAAAGGGACATGAAACCCAAAAATTTTCTTTCATGATTCAGATACAGAATACAATTTTAAACAACTTTCCAATTTACTACTGTTTTTTAATTTGCTTTCTTCTCTTGTTATCCTTTGCTGAAAGGTTTATCTAGGTAAGCTCAGGAGCAGCAGATAACCTAGTTTCTAGCTGTTGATTGGTGGCTGCATATATAGATACCGATTGTCATTGGCTCACCCATGTATTCGGTTAGAAACCATTAGTGCACTGCTGCTCCTTTAACAAATGATACCAATGAGAATGAATCAAATGAGATAATAGAAGTAAATTAGACATTTGTTTAAAATGGTATTCTTTATCTGAATTATGAAAGAAAATTTTTGGGTTTCATGTCTCTATAATAGAACTCCCACAACAGTACTAATGGGTTGGAACACACTTCTATAAGCATGAAAACAAAAATAAAGTTGTTTTTTTTTCATGACAGATACACCCATTTAAAAATAAAAATGAATACCTTCTTTTAAATGCATTAAGGGCAAAATACTAATTTAACTTAAAAGGACATTTAACACTAAATAAATTATAGAATGGTGTATTCAAAGCAAATATTAGCCTGATGAGAATATGCAGAGGACAGTTTTATAATGATATTAGTTGTCTAAATTGTAAGTGTCTATAAAGCTACAGGTGCTGCCATGTTGTAACCTAGGTTACCTTCTCTGCTGAGGTCAATTAGGAACAGTTATAAATGGGTCACTAAAGTGTGCAGCCAATGACCATGTGGAATAAAGCAGTGTTAAATCTGGAGCCTGCACTTTTAAAAGGAATTGGAAAGCCTACAATAATTAATATTTAGTTGCAGGAAGAGGGGAAAGATATAAATAAATAAACAAATAAATAATAATAATAAATTCATACATGTGCTCACCAACCTTTCAAGTGCTTTGAGATAATACTGAATCCTTTTTGATGTCGAGAATAGAATTTGTCATTATTGGGTATTAGTGTGTTGAATATCAGGAAAGCTATATTCTTTAAGAGCCATAAAATTTGTTACATCATCGCCCATATAAGTGAATTTGAATAATAAAAAAAATCAGTTTGAACTGACTTCAATTTCCATTTGCTTTGAGATCAAAAAACTTTTTTGATGAGGAGAAAACAGAAGTTGTGTGAGTCACTAATTGAGTCAGAGACATTGCTAATGGTTCTCACACAGCATCAAACAAGCTGTGGCTTCTTTTTCTTAGCACTAAACAAAATAATTGTATGGAACCAACAGTCTGGTATTTGGGGGTCTCTCTGAATCAGAGGTTAGAGCTTGTTTTCATTCTTGTAACCACACAGGGAAGAGGTTATAAAACCATAGGATGCTAACAGCCACGTAAAAAGGTAAAACTACTGGGGGGTTTGCTGAGCATAAACATGTATGTTATAGTGGAAGACAAGGGGTTTTTGTTATTTGGGATATCTGAAACAACCTCATGAAAGTAAATTTATAGGAAAAAGTATCTTAGTTTCTAACAAAATGCCAAAACAAAGAGGCTAGTCTGCATAGTTTAATGTGTCTGCCTTACACAACCACAATGCATAGTTTATAAAAAGGAGAATTGATAACATAAAAACATAGCAACATAGGTTTTGGCAACAAATAAGAACCATCCAGACTGTATATTCCTTCTGAAAGTTATGCTTAATATTCATGATAGGCCTGTGTATATCCCAGGAGGTCTTGTATTCCCTTACAGACCATCTTCCTTGTCACCTCTATAGGTAGTTTAATCCATGAATCAACCATTATTTCTACAAATTACATAAATTACCATTTTTTGGTATTGCTTTTGTGCCAAATGTTTTCACCTTCAGCTTTATTAAACATTCAAGGTTTCTATTATATTTTCTCTTTCACTTCTCTTTATTAATTAGGTTTTGTTCAGTTTTAGTAGCCCTCTTTAAACAGCTTCCAGAACTGTGTTCAAAATAATACTAAGCTAGTGGCTTTTGAAGTAGATTTTTGCTGTGAATACAACCTCCCATACACTTTGTACTGTTGACCATGTGTTAATCTAGGCCTCCTGGCAGACCTTCTAGTTACAAACTTTTGTATCCTCTGTAAAAAGACAGGCTCCCTTGAAAACCACTATCAATATCACTGATGAATTAGTTAAACAGAACAGGCCGAAGAATAAACCCCTGAGACGCACCACCCATGACTGCCCCTCATTTTCTAATTAAAACTAGCTAATGTAGATTCTTAAAGGGACACTGAACCCACATTTTTTCTTTTGTGATTTAGATAGAGCATGACATTTTAAGCAACTTTCTAATTTACCTTTATTATCAAATTTTCTTCATTCTCTTGGTATCTTTATTTGAAATGCAAGAATGTAAGTTTAGATGACGGCCCATTTTTGGTGAACAACCTGGGTTGTTCTTGCTGATTGGTGGATAAATTCATCCACCAATAAAAAAGTGCTGTCCAGAGTTCTGAATAAATAAAAGCTTAGATGCCTTCTTTTTCAAATAAAGATAGCAAGAGAATGAAGAAAAATTGATAATAGGAGTAAATTAGAAAGTGGTTTAAAATTGCATGCTCTATCTGAATCATGAAAGAAAAATTGTGTTCAGTGTCCATTTAAGCCTAAATTCTACACCTAACTATTCGAGTTGAATACACTGTATGATACGATAATATGATCAATTAATGGATTATATTTTCTGTATATACTAAAATCTTTCCTCTAGGTGGACATGCCATAACTTCTGCTCTTCTGGGAGTCAGTTTGACATAAGTTAATAGACTCTTTTGGAGTCAACTGACATTAGATCATATGGTCTTTTTATTTAATAGTTCACTAAAAATGAAATCCAAGACCCACTATAGATGTTACCAAGAAACTAATATCACCATTTTTGAAAAACAATACTGTACCAAGACTGTATACATAGCTGGAACAAATTCACTTAAAGGGACTAAACCCATTTTTTTCTGTAATGACTCAGATAGCGCATACCATATTAAGCAACTTTCTAATTTACTCCTGTTATCATTTTTTCTTTGTTCTCTTGCAATCTTTATTTAAAAAGCAGCAATGTAAAGCTTAAGAGCTGGCCCATTTTTGGTTGAGAACCTGGGTTAGGATTGCTTATTGGTTTGCTAAATGTAGCCACCAATAAGCAAGCGCTATCCAGGGTTCTGAACCTAAAACAGGGTGGCTCCTAAGCTTTAAATTCCTGCTTATTAAATAAAGATAGCAAGAGAACAAAGAAAAATTGATAGTAGGAGTAAATTAGAAAGTTGCTTAAAAATGCATGCTCTTTCCGAATCCTAAAATAAAATAGTTGGGTTTAGTATCCCTTTAAAGTTTAATTTTGACTTTAATGTCCCTTTAAATGTATCCATATAATGATACAATACCACTATTTCAGTTCCGTTAAACATGGAAACATACTATACTGTGGTATTCTTTCAGGAATCTAAACCTTACTAATTATAAAATTTATTAAAAATTAAAACAGTTTATTCACAATTGCCCTTGGCGTAACCTAACAGTATAAATTAATTATTTTCTAAACCTTTGTATTTTTTTAAGGGTCGCAAAGTCCTTATTATATACTTTTGTTTGATATCAAATGTAAGGTGGAATTGATCTTTTCATGTTTTGTATTTTATATGTTATTTTCTCTTTTTTTATTTGTAACCACGATTATCACCATTTTTTCCTTTTCTTACTTATGACATAAAAATTGCAATAAGATCTTTACTTTTTTCAATGTATACTTCTAGATCAGATGTGCAATTGATCAATTTGGTAATTTATTTATTTTTCTAATCAAAATAAAATTAAACGGACAAATTCTTAACACATGGGGCTGCATATTAATATTTTAAAAAGTACTATATAAAATTTATGACTATTAACCACACAAATAATAACATATTTCATAAAAATATCCTGTAGCTTAAGTCCAAATTTAGGTAAGGTTGTGAGTAGGGATGCACCGATACCGATAGTAGTATCGGTATCGGTACCGATACCAAGTATTTGCATGAGTACTTGTACTCGTGCAAATGCACCGATACTTAAACCGATACCTCTACTTCCTACCCATATGCTACCTTGTGGCGTTTTTTCAAACTGCATGCTCCCATTTCATTTTAAACTGGAGTGGAGACTAAACTAAAAATTGTTTACTACGGTTCTGCCAATACAAATTGCTGTTATTTGTATTATTGTAGGAGAGATCACTGTACCTCGTTCAGACAAACCCCTGAAGAACTGGGCAGTTAATAAACAGATTTCCAGCTCTGGCTAAAATGGCCCAAAAATATCTTTCTGCCCCATGCAGTAGTGTGGAAAGTGAAAGACTGTTCAACTTAGAGTTGAACCTCCATACAAATGTCAGATTGATGTTATATAACAGCCCTACAACCCAATTGCATCACCCCTTTAAATGTAATATTTTATTGTAATATTTTTTATTTATAAACATGTTCAGTGAACTTTGTGACAAATAAAACTGTTTTATTATTTCATAATGTCTTTTGAATTACAGCCCTTTATAATTATAAAGAAGGAATCTTAAATAATTAGTCTGTATTGTGCTTGGTAAACTGTCACATGACATTAAAAAAAAAAGTATCGGTAATTGGTATCGGCGAGTATTTGAAAACACGTATCGGTACTTGTACTCAGTCATAAAAAAATGGTATTGGTGCATCCCTAGTTGTGAGGTAAACTTTGTCTGTGACCATCTTGTTTGCTCACCCACCAGAAAGCCCCACAATGCACATGTGTAGTTCTGTTTCTTCCTGAGGGGCCGTACAAACTTTAGCAGAGGGTCACATGTGGCCCTAGAGCTGCCAGTTGGCCATCCCTGGTATATATAGCGGTAGGAGTCATACTGAAGAGTTACTTGCTTATTTTTTCAAAATAAAACTATAGGAGTCAGTCCAACATATAACTCCAAAAATGTAATTATTTGGTATAAAGAAATGTTGTAACATGAGTTTCATACTTTAGACTGTAGACACTAGGTATTTTCATATTGTTATGCTTGGTAATGTGAAATCAATGCCTGGATAGGCTATATTATATAGGAATGAAACTGCCTAATGTGTTTGGTTGGAATAAAACTCTGAGGAACACGTCTGTAGAAACATCTTCATGTTACTGAAATTTTGACTACAATTTTTGAGCAACAGCATTCCCAATTATGCTGCAAACTCAACAAAGTTATAGCAATGCTTCAGTTTGTCAGAAATATGTGCATGGTTAAAGAAACAGTCAAGTCAAAATTACAATTTCATGATTCAGATAGGGCATGCAATTTTAAACAACTTTCCGATTTATTTTTATTATCCAATTTGCTTTGTTCTCTTGGAAATCTTTATTAAAAGCTAAACCTAGATAGGCTCATATGGGAATTTCTAAGCCCTTGAAGCCTGACTCTTATCTCAGTGCATTTTGACCGTTTTTTGCAGTTAGACACTGCTAGTTCATGTGTGTCATATAGTTAAAACTGTTTTCACTCTTGTGGAATTATTTATGATTCAGCACTGATTGACATGTCTGCCAAATCACTGAGGTAAGGGGCAGTCTGGTAATCACAGAGGTAAAAAGTATATTAATATAACAGCGTTGGTTATGCAAAACTGGTGAATGGGTAAAGGCATTATCTATCTTTTTAAACAATAACATTTTCAGTGTAGACTAACCCTTTAATGTCAAAACTGTTTGTGCTTTGTAAACCTGTATCCACACACTATGAAACACGATGCTCACTTATTATGGATGTAATTGGATTTTAAGGCAATTTTGTTAATTGGCAATAATCTGGTCCTGAGACCAATACATATGCCATATTTATACTGTAAGGAAAAACGTGAGCAGTATTCAAACAGCTATCCCATTTAAAGGGACGTGAAAACCCATCCTTTTTCTTTCATGATTCAAATAAGTATGCTTTTCAACAAAGGATACTAGGAGAAGAAAGCAAATAAGATAATAGAAGTAAATTAGAAAGTTGTTAAAAATTGCATGCTCTGACTGAAACATGAAAGTTTAAATTTGACTTCACTGTCTCTTTACGGTACAGTGTAATGTAAATATTAAAATGCTTTGTTTTGCAAGAAAATTTCACTGTTAAAAGAAAATCCTTATTTTCTCTAAACATAACAACCCTTGCAAAGGGGTTGTTCAATAAAATGTATTCTATAAAGTTATCCATCATTTATATTTTAATGGCATTATTGCAAAATGAATAAGAGAGCAGTGATAACGTGAGAACTTGCAATTTAAATGGATTCAATCATTCTAGTAAACTGAGTTGGTCACAATCCCTTTAAATTCTAATGGTCTTAAACAGAAAATCACTGTTACAGTCTATGGGGAATTTTTTTCCGATAAATCATTTGTTAAGTCTTTCTAAAGCATTGGGATTGACCCCTAAATTAGCCCTTGTCACAGAGACAGGAATGATTCAATGATGTAAACCGCTATCGTTATATAAGAGGTTATGTAAAAACATAGGTAATTCTCCCATTAAAGTATATCATTATATTTGTAGAGATAATGCAAACTAGGATGATGTCCATATTACTAAATGAATGAATGAATTAATTAATTAATACATTATTTTATTTATATGCCATCAACAGGCTGAAGACAATAAAACATATGAATAACTATTCAGAAACATATTTATATTTCGAGTAAATAAACAATGGTAAAACTTTACAGTGTTTTTTCTATAATGCCATCATTTCCTTTAAATCTATTCACACTTATTTTTTTTAACATAAAACAACCACAATATTAACATCCTTTCTAGCAATCTTATGTGAAAATAGATTTCAAAAGAAACAACAGAGAAACATTCAGTTATGACAATATATATGACTGTAAATACAATTTTTATTATATATTTTATATGTTTATTTTCTAAACATAATCTCATTTCTAATGGGTGTTCATCTCGGGTAAAACCAGCTCTGCCCCACCACATGTTCAAGAAATAATATTTCTGGAGATGCCACTGCCTGCTGTCTTTGCCAAAACGTATTTCAGAAAAGGGGGTTCACTTCCCTATTTTGCCCCAAAATTGGTTGCCACCCAGCCAGTATTTTACTAACATGGGCAGTATTTTTAAGGTGCTAGTCAATATATATAATAAAGAATCATTAGACATAAATATCCTGCTATATTGAAACATATTCAAAATGTGTTTGTTTGTTTGTTTGTTTTTGCCATGTAAAAATTTGTCCTAAACTCAGCTATTTTTCTTATAACTCAACTATTATGATTCAGATAGGCCATGCAATTTTAAATAACTTTACAATTTACTTTTATCATCAAATTTGCTTTGTTCTCTTGGTAGTCTTAGTTGAAAGCTAAACCTAGGTAGGCTCATATGCTAATTTCTAAGCCCTTGAAGGCCGCCTCTTATCTGAATGCATTTGACAGTTTTTCACAGCTAGAGGACATTAGTTCATGTGTGACATATAAATAACATTGTGCTCCTGCATGTGGAGTAACCAAGGAGTCAGCACTGGTTGGTTAAAATGCAAGTCTGTCAAAAGAAATGAAATAAGGGGGCAGTCTTAGAGGCTTACATACAAGGTAATTACAGAGGTAAAAAATATATTAATATAACTGTTGGTTATGCAAAACTAGGAAATGGGTAATAAAGGGATTATCTATATTTTTAAACAATAACAGTTCTGGAGTAGACTGTCCCTTTAACCAGTTTTGAAAATGTATGCATGCTTCCACTCACACAGCACAGGACAAATAAATGTCACACAAGTGGTGACATCACGGGGAGTTCACACTGCAGCCAGCAATAGGGAAATAGACTGCAGTTTAAGGATGTGCATTTGACATTTATTGATACAAACAAATGCTGAATCTGTCCTCTGGCCGTGGCATTCAGCGTGTTTCGGAACCAGATGTCACATTATTATAGAAATATATATAGCTCTGAAAAGAGCTGAATGCTCAAACAGCTGTCAGAATGCACATCCCTACTGCCATTTCTTGGCTGCAGTTCGGGGAGTCCCCAGAATCCCCTATAGAAAGGGGACCACTAGGAGAACAGCAAAATGTTGTTCTCTGCATGTAGTGCATAGTATCAGGGATGATAACATTACGTATTTGTAGGTCATATCCCAACACTTCTATACTTCACCCCATCTCTAACACACAGAGTCCCCAGCTGCTGTTATGTATCTGACAGATCAAGTCAGTGGCAGCTCTAGTTGGGTGTTGGGGGTGATAAGCCCCCCTGTATTACTGCAGCATCCCAAACCTCAAACCAGCAATAATAAGGCAGCACATTTGTTACATGTTGCAGAGCAGGGAAAGAAGTAAAGGACTAAGTTGTGGGATTTAAAATAAATATGTATAAATCCTATGCCAGCATTAATAGATGACCTCAGCAATAAACTATATGCAATGGGCATCTGATTCTGTCATTTTGTGTCCATTCCCTTGGTTTATCAGTTTGTGTGTTTACAGTGTACAAATGCCAACCCTCCCTAACCTTTACCTCAGAAGCCTTCTCTATAGAGTGTGAGTTTATGGGAAGCTCCGCAATGCTCACCTCACCCCCTACTGTAACTAGTCTGAAACAGCTTTACTTGCAAGTAGCGGATTTGTTTAACAAGCATAGGACAGCAGCATTAAAAAGTACATAAAACTGTTTACTGGCAACTCATTTACGTAATTGCTGTTACAATGTAAAAGGGGAAACAAAGGGGAAAATTCATTGGCTAAGCAAAAAAAGCTGCAAACATAAATTCAAATAAAGTATACAAGTTTAAACAACTTTCCAATTTATTTCTGCTAATTTCCTACATATTCTCTTGGCATCCTTTGTTAAAACAAAGCATGCTTAGGTAGGCTCAGGAGCGGCAATGCTCTACAGGGAGCTAGCTGCTGATTGGCATCTGTACATATATGCCTCTTGTCATGGGCTTGCTCAGCTAGCTCCCAGTAGTGCATTGCTGCTCCTTCAACAAATAATACAAAGAAAATGAACCAAATCTGAAATAAATTGGAAAGTTGCTTTAAATTGTATGTTCTATCAAATCAAAGAAAGAAGTGGGGTCAGACAGAGAATACCATTTAAAAAAAAAGTTTCTAATGTACTTCTATTATCACATTTGATTCATTCCTATCATATTCTGTGTTAAAGCGATGCCTTGGTAGGTATCTGGAGCACTACATTGCAGGAAATAGTGCTCTTGCAAATGGTTAAAATCCTTGCAAAAGTCCTGCCATATAGTGCTCCGGAAATGGGCCGGCACCTAGCATACATCCTGCTTTTCAACAAAAAAACCATAGAGAATGAAGTAAAACTGATAAAAAAAAAGTAAATTAGGAAGTTGTTTAAAATTGCATGCTCTATCTGAATCCATGAAAGAAAAATGCTGGGTTTCATATCCCTTTAAGGACTGTGACAACATTTAAATGCATCAATATGGTCAGGACCGTCTTTAACACAGGGCAAAAGGGGCAGCTGCCCTGGGCCCAGTTTCTGTTGATGGGCCCAAGAGTCCTAAAAAAAAAAAAAAAAAAAAAAAAATTTTTTTTTTTTTTATGGTTCATACCAGACGGCTGATGTGACATGGGGAACACACACATTCAGTCCTAATACTGTCACAGTCAAAAGTACTCTGCTTATATATTTTTTGTTTTTTAAACTGTGCCAGACCGTGCCGTTGTCATGTGACATGCCAAGCTATTGCCATGTGCTGTTTTAGATGTGCACTGTGCAGCACTGAATGCAAAGCCCTAACTCAGCATCCAGCCATTCCCACTGCATCATAAAAGGTCCTACTGGGGTTACCACTGTTACCAGGTAACTGCTCTGGTGGTGGGGATTGTTTCTTGGTAGGGCTGACTGTAGGCGCATGCAGCAGAAAGCTGGAGCGGCAGGTACGTGAGGATTTGAGCATCTGTGCAGCTGCATACACTGCTCTCTTCAGTCTTGAGGCTGTGTGACTCATCTCACACTGTATCCATGCAGCCTTGGACAGACAGCATCCAGTCTGCTGGTCCCCTTAGCCCTGCTCTTTCTGCTGTGGCCCTAAGATCAACTAACTGAAGTTTGTTAGGGGAACAGTGCTTTGTAGAAAGGTGTCAGTGGGAAGAATAAGTGAGTGCACACACACCCCTCCATTGTCTAGTACAAGGTGAGAGGGAACTTGTTCCTAGCAAAGAAGTGACATGTGCTGCTGTGGCTGATGTATAGTGTCATGCTGATACTTCACACATTAATGTAAGGTTTATTTTTATAGTTTTTGTTTTCTCTGTCTCAGATTTTACAGCTTCCCACAGTAGTTCTGCTGTTCCAGTCAGTAAACTTATACTGCACCTCCATGCTTCCCCCTCAGTCTTTACCTTGCTTTGCTCCTGTTGGCTGCCCTAAATCTCTTTAACCAACTAACCTCACACCAGAATCACATTCAAAAGAATATTAAATGAATCCACAGTGGAGGAATTTATATATTTATTTACTTATTAGTACTGCTTAGGTCCAGTTTCACATATTGCAATTTATTTCATTTTTTTTAAAATGATTAGCTCAGCAGTGGATAATCCACTGCTGGGCTAATAATTAAAAAATAAATTGATTTAGTTGTTTTTTGGGATGTTGGGATGGAGAGCGAAATTGCATGGGGGGGGGGCCCCAAGAAAATTTTCGCCCAGGGTCCAGTCAATATTAAAGACGGCCCTGAATATGGTGACCTATGTGCAGGAAGTTTATTACTTATTTTCACATCCCTCCCACTGAGACAGTATGGTGCTTTATAGTTATTGTTTTTATAACTTACTTTTTCCACCATTTTTTTTTTTGCTAAGCATTGCAATGGGAGCTTCTGTTACCTGCCCATCATCTTATGCAGCTGCCAGTGACACTATCAGGAGCTGCTGGCATCATGTGCCATATAGCAGATAATAGCTTATTCTATGGCTAGTTACCACCCTAGAAGCAACCTCTTTTTGCACCAACAAGTACCCTACCTGGAACTGGAAAAACATTTAAAGGTGTGTGTGTGTGTGTGTGTCTCTGTACATGTTTGTGTCAGTAAATGTGTGTGTAAATTGAATAGTTGCTTCTGCTAATTTAAATTATAACCCAATCAAATAGGCTGAGCTTGCAGGGACATCAGACCATATTAAGTTATCTCTCTTTATATGGGAAGCCCTCATCTTATCTCTAACTGTATGCACACTGACCAATAATTAGAAAGAGCAATGACAAACTAACATTTTATTACCTCTCTGATTTCTTCTAAACTTTCTTGTTTAAATAGCTTTTTTATAACCAGTACTTATGTATTGAAATTTTCAGTATAGGTGGGGATACAACAGGCAAAATGGTAAGGAGCTATTTGTAAACAATTTAAACTTCTGTGGTTAAAATGGATTTTTGGGAACACATTAAAAGGAAAGAAATCACAGTATACTGTCTCTTTAAGGTGTAAAAACAATCGGCTAGATTACGAGTTTTTGTCGGTAATGGTGTGCGGTGCTAACGAGCAATTTATGCTCACTGCTCACCTACAGACAATGCTGGTATTATGGGTTTTTACAAACCCGGCGTTAGCCACAGAAAAGTGAGCGGAGAGCAAAATTTATCTCCACATCTCACTGTAATACCAGCGCTGCTTACGGTAGCGGTGAGCTGGCTAAATGTGCTCGTGCACGATTTCCCCATAGGAATCAATGGGGCAGAGCCGGCTGAAAAAAAAACTAACACCTGCAAAAAAGCAGCGTTCAGCTCCTAACGCAGCCCCATTGATTCCTATGGGGAAAGAAAATTTATGTTTACACCTAACACCCTAACATGAACCCCGAGTCTAAACACTCCTAATCTTACACTTATTAACCCCTAATCTGCCGTCCCCACTATCGCTGAAACCTACATTATATTATTAACCCCTAATCTGCCGCTCCGGACACCGCCGCCACCTACATTATAGTTATGAACCCCTAATCTGCTGCCCCCAACATCGCCGCCACCTACATTATATTTATTAACCCCTAATCTTCCGCCCCCAATGTCGCCGCAACCTAACTACACTTATTAACCCCTAATCTGTCTCCCCCAACGTTGCCGCCACTATAATAAAGTTATTAACCCCTAAACCTAAGTCTAACCCTAACACCCCCCTAACTTAAATCTAATTTAAATAAATATAAATAAAATTACTATAATTAACTAAATTATTCCTATTTAAAACTAAATACTTACCTATAAAATAAACCCTAAACTAGCTACAATATAACTAATAGTTACATTGTATCTAGCTTATGGTTTATTTTTATTTTACAGGCAACTTTGTATTTATTTTAACTAGGTAGAATAGTTATTAAATAGTTATTAACTATTTAATAACTACCTAGCTAAAATAAATACAAATATACCTGTAAAATAAAACCTAACCTAAATTACAATTACACCTAACACTACACTATAATTAAATTAATTCCCTACATTAACTACAATTAAATACAATTAAATAAAATAAACTAAAGTACAAAAAAAACACTAAATTACAAAAAATAATAAAATAATTACAAGTTTTTTAAACTAATTACACGTAATCTAATCCCCCTAATAAAATAAAAAAGCCCCCCAAATTAAAAAAGCCCTACCCTGTACTAAATTACAAATAGCCCTTAAAAGGGCTTTTTGCTGGGCATTGCCCCAAAGTAATCAGCTCTTTTACCTGTAAAAAAAAGTACAATACCGCCCCAACATTAAAACCCACCACCCACACACCCAACCCTACTCTAAAACCCACCCAATACCCCCTTAATAAAACCTAACACTAACCCCTTGAAGATCACCCTACATTGAGAAGTCTTCATCCAACCGGGCCAAAGTCCTCTACGAAGCCGGGCGAAGTGGTCCTCCAGACGGGCAGAAGTCTTCATCCAAGCTGAGAAGAAGAGGTCCTCCAGACGGGCAGAAGTCTTCATCCAGGCGGCATCTTCTATCTTCATCCATCTGGCGCGGAGCGGCTCCATCTTCAAGACATCCGACGCGGAGCATCCTCTTCAAACGACGTCCAACTGAAGAATGAATGTTCTTTTAAATGATGTCATCCAAGAATTAAGGTAGAAAAAATCCTATTGGCTGATGCAATTAGCCAATAGGATTGAAGTTCAATCCTATTGGCTGATCCAATCAGCCAGTAGGATTGAGCTGGCATTCTATTGGCTGATTGGATCAGCCAATAGAATGCGAGGTCAATCATGTTGGCTGATTGCTTCAGCCAATAGGATTTTTTCTACCTTAATTCCGATTGGCTGATAGAATTCTATCAGCCAATCGGAATTGAAGGGATGCCATCTTGGATGACGTCATTTAAAGGAACCTTCATTCTTCAGTTGGACGTTGTTTGAAGAGGATGCTCCGCGTCGGATGTCTTGAAGATGGAGCCGCTCCACGCCGGATGGATGAAGATAGAAGATGCCGTCTGGATGAAGACTTCTGCCCGTCTGGAGGACCTCTTCTTCTCAGCTTGGATGAAGACTTCTGCCCGTCTGGAGGACCACTTCGCCCGGCTTCGTAGAGGACTTTGGCCCGGTTGGATGAAGACTTCTCAAGGTAGGGTGATCTTCAAGTGGTTAGTGTTAGGTTTTATTAAAGGGGCATTGGGTGGGTTTTAGAGTAGGGTTAGGTGTGTGGGTGGTGGGTTTTAATGTTGGGGGGGTATTGTACTTTTTTTACAGGTAAAAGAGCTGATTACTTTGGGGAAATGCCCCACAAAAAGCCCTTTTAAGGGCTATTTGTAATTTAGTATAGGGTAGTGCTTTTTTATTTTTCGAGGCTTTTTTATTTTATTAGGGGGATTAGATTAGGTGTAATTAGTTTAAAAAACTTGTAATTATTTTATTATTATCTGTAATTTAGTGGGGGTTTTCTGTACTTTAGTTTAGTTTATTTAATTGTCATTAATTTAATTTAATTTAGGTAATTAATTTAGGTAATTAATTTAATTATAGTGTAGTGTTAGGTGTAATTGTAACTTAGGTTAGGTTTTATTTTACAGGTAAATTTGTCTTTATTTTAACTAGGTAGCTATTAAATAGTTAATAACTATTTAATAACTATTGTACCTAGTTAAAATAAATACAAAGTTGCCTGTAAAATAAAAATGAACAATGAGATAGCTACAATGTAATTATTAGTTATATTGTAGCTATCTTAAGGTTTATTTTATAGGTAAGTATTTAGTTTTAAATAGGAATAATTTAGTTAATGATAGTAATTTTATTTAGATTTATTTAAATTATATTTAAGTTAGGGGGGTGTTAGGGTTAGGGTTAGACTTTAGTGGTTAATACATTTAATATAGTGGCGACGATGTTGGGGGCGGCAGATTAGGGGTTAATAAATGTAGGTAGGTGTCGGCGATGTTAGGGACGGCAGATTAGGGGTTAATAAAATTTAACTAGTGTTTGCGAGGCGGGAGTGCGGCGGTTTAGGGGTTAATATATTTATTAAAGTGGAGGCGATGTCCGGTTCGGCAGATTAGGGGTTAAAAATGTTATTTAACTGTTTGCGATGTGGGGGGCTTCGGTTCAGGGGTTAATAGGTAGTTTATGGGTGTTAGTGTTTAAAATCCTTCCCCTAAAAGTTGGAAGGTCTATCTTTCAGCTAAAAGACAAAGATATATGTATGTACAGAGGCAATCGATAGCGGAAGTTAAAAGGAATTCTCAATTCACAAGGTCGGGGAAATTCTTAGCAATACTTGTCAAACCTTTAAAAGATAAGAAGTATATTTCTTCTATTAGAACAAAAGATATATATATATATATATATATATATATATATATATATATATATACTGTATTAATTGTAATAATTATCTTTGATTAAGGTTTATGGGTTTGTGCTGGATAAGGGTTCATCTTTTCCTTATCTTGTTTTCTTTATATAGTATATATATATATATATATATATATATATATATATAGCCAAATCTTCAAAGGGGAGGTATGTGCACTCTCACCAACTTCCAACATTCGCCAGGGTGCTCTGTAGGGATAATCATAAAGTGGATAGAAGAAAGCACTCACTGGACTTCAGTATATTTAGATCCAACAATAATTTATTTGTGACGTTTCGGGACAGAAAAAGTCAATTCCTCTGTTCTGAAACGTCACAAATAAATTATTGTTGGATCTAAATATACTGAAGTCCAGTGAGTGCTTTCTTCGATCCACTTTATGATTATCCCTACAGAGCACCCTGGCGGATGTTGGAAGTTGGTGAGAGTGCACATACCTCCCCTTTGAAGATTTGGCTATATATGTATATATATATACTATATAAAGAAAACAAGATAAGGAAAATCTGAACCCTTATCCAGCACAAACCCATAAACCTTAATCAAAGACAACCATGGGGTGAGAGGTTAATGAAAGGCACAACACAGCAGTTAAATTGTTGCTAATAAAGTCATACATTTTTCTACCACAAAAGTGTACCTGTGGATAAATGGTTTATTAGTACAATATTGAAAACCAAATTCACAAGTTCATGTAGTGGAACTATTTATTCGCATGCAAATTGAAAAAACAGTGCTCAAAGTTCAGCATCTATTGCAGAAATTTGTTATTGATGCGTTAGTCAGACAAGATAGAAAGCTGACAGAGCAAAACTGATACGTATAGTATTAGAGCATTAGTCAGCACTGTTCATAAGTTCCAGTAATACAGCAGAAATGCTGACAAAGAATTAGATTATATTGGTTCACAGGTTAATCCCACTTAAATGCCAAAACAGGTAATAAGTCCTCCCAGAATGGAACTTGTATCCCCAGCTCAGCAGACCTTATCCAGATTGTAGGTATCCGGAGTAAATATGCGGCTTCATCCATTGCAGAGGTAATTCTCATACACCTTCTCTGCTTAGCCGGATTGACTAGCGGCACCTCCTCAGCTGTTGGGGCTTTATCCATTCACCAGACCATCTTATTATGTACGGCATACAGGGAAATGATTATGAACCAATCCGGCTAAGCAGAGAAGGTGTATGAGAATTACCTCTGCAATGGATGAAGCCGCATATTTACTCCGGATACCTACAATCCGGATGAGGTCTGGTGAGCTGGGGATACAAGTTCCATTCTGGGAGGACTTATTTCCTGTTTTGGCATTTAAGTGGGAATAACCTGTGAACCAATATAATCTAATTCTTTGTCAGCATTTCTGCTGTATTACTGGAACTTATGAACAGTGCTGACTAATGCTCTAATACTATACGTATCAGTTTAGCTCTGTCAGCTTTCTATCTTGTCTGACTAACGCATCAATAACAAATTTCTGCAATAGATGCTGAACTTTGAGCACTGTTTTTTCAATTTGCATGCGAATAAATAGTTCCACTACATGAACTTGTGAATTGTATCATTGAGTTCTACGGAGAGTTAAATTGTTACTATTTCTTTGTTGGTGTCTTATGTTGTAATAATTTGGTGCTCAATGTTGCACTAATAAACCATTTGTCTTTGATTAAGGTTTATGGGTTTGTGCTGGATAAGGGTTCAGCTTTTCCTTTTCTTGTTTTCTTCATATAAATTCATTGAACCCCGTGCACTAGAGGATTTACAATATTTTTTAACTCTCTGATACCCATCTAATGATATCCCTTGCAACAGCTGATATAATTTCTTTATATATATATATATATATATATATATATATACACTGTATATATATATATATATATATATATATATATATATATATATATATATATGTAAACAACAAGAAATAGTTGAGGAATTGTTTTCATATTATCAAAATGTATATACTGAGTCGATTGATAAAACAGCTGAAGGGAACTTTTGGAGTAAGATTAATTTAATCCAGGTCAACTGCTCTTTATGAATAGTTCTATCAAAATAGAGAAGATTAAAGTGAAGGTAAACTTTGGTGAATGAAAGCCCATTTTTTAAAAATACTATTAAAACAGGGGCACTTTCATTCATCAAAGTTTATAAAGCAACAGTTTTTCATCAAAGTTTACAAAGCAGCCGTTTTGTTAAAAAAATTACCTTTTTTTCTTTTCACAGCTAGAGCAGCTTCCCCCACCTAGAGATCCTCTATTCACACGTCAGCAATGACTAATCCTGCTTCCTCCAATCACAGCTTTCCCCCCAGTGTAGTCATTGCCTGAGGCCATGCTGTGATTGGAGGAAGCTAGATTAGTCATTGATGACGTGTGAATAAAGGATCTCCAGGTGGGGGAAGCTGCTCTGGCTGTGAAAAGAAAAAAAGGTAATTTTTTTAACAAAACGGCTGCTTTGTAAACTTTGATGAATGAAAGTGCCCCTGTTTTTAATAGTATTTTTTAAAAACGGGCTTTCATTCACCAAAATTTACCTTCACTTTAAGATTTCTATTAAGAAATTAGCCTGAACAAAGCTCCAGGACCAGACACCCTCACAGGTGAATTTTATAAGATCTTGAAGCAGGAAATTAGTCCTCTCTTGCTTGAAGTCTTTAATATGTTGGGTTTTTTTGGAAAATAGGAAGCCATCCAGATATTTTGGTGAGTCAAGAATAATCCTAATCCCAAAACAGGGTAAGGATATGGAACATATGGATTCATATCATCCAATATCTCTACTGTGTAGATTACAAAATATACACCCAGAACCTAGCAGCTAGGTTACATTCTGTTATGCCATCTCTTATTCACCCTAATCAAACAGGGATTATAAACGGGAGATTATAAACTAAAAATAATAGGAAATTAGAACTGATCTTGACTCACCATGATATGGAAAAAGGTGGGAAGGACTGGTCCAAAGACACAGCAGTAATAACTGTTGATACACATAAAGCCTTTGACTCCCTCATCTGAGACCATTTAGTTACCTTTTTGGCGAGATTTGGGTTCTCTGGACATTTTCAGGAAGCTATTCAATATATTTATAGTCTACCTAGTGCCTTGTTACTCCTTAATTCTGTGCTTTCTTCTAAATTTATTTTATATAGAGTTACTCAGGAAGGCAGCCCTATATCACCTCTTTTATTTAAAAAAGAATCTTTAGCTATTTTTTTAAGAGAATCAATTAAGGCCATTAAGTGGAGAGACCTTGCCCTTAAACTGGCCCTGTATGCAGACAATTTGTTGATTTTTACAGAAAACTTGAAACATAACCAACCAATAATAAATATTGCTTTGGAGGCTTTTAGTTATTTTTCAGGTTTTAATATTAATAAATCTACAACGGCGATTATGTGGTTGGCCAAGAATAGAAAGTGTCCTATAACTCCTTTTAAGGAGGCAAAGGAATTTATTACTTATTTAGTGTTACAATTTTCAGTGAATCAAGATGCTTAGTATGATCTGAATATTGGATCTCTGATACACAGTTTAAAATAAGATTTGAATAACTGGATGAAGTTTCCCTAACTGGAAGAATTCATTTAATTAAAATGATATGTTTTCCTAAGTTTTTATACGTGTTTTATATGTGTTTCAAGCTCTAACTTTGATCCCATTGAAGAAAGGTATCTGCTTAATCAAGTGTTATATACAACAGTTTATTTGGAAAAACAAAGATCTAGAGTTTCCTTCCGAAGAATAACTGCAAAAAGATAAATTTTTGGTACATTACCAGATTTTGAGAAGTATGCTTTTCGATTGGTTAAATCATGGTTACTTAAGATTAATATAGTTAATCAGTTTTTTTAAAACAAATTGAATCTTTCTCAATCCCTGAGTGTAAAATAAAAAAAATGTATTAATAAATGGGAGGTGGTTATAAAGTCCCTTAAAATATACTTGCAGAAGAAGTTTATTTACCCATATAGGCATTTTAGTTTTCTGCAAGAAGCTTATTTAAGGGGAGAATTGCAGTATGTTGAGTCTGAAGGTAAGGGTTAATTGGGAGATAGAGTAGAGTGGTTTTGGTGGGGGGTTGTTGTTTTTTTATTTCCTCTTAAGTATTTTAACTTTTGATCAGATTATAAATATTCTTGGAGGAGGGGGTAGGGTGGTTCAAATTGAAAAAGAACAGGCGAGAACAAGTGTGTTATTGCCTTCAAGACAGTTCATCTCCACTCGTCTGTCCAAAGGACATTGTTCTAGAAGTCTTGTGGTTTGTTCAAATGCAAGTTTGCAAACCTAAGCCGTGCTGCCATGTTCTTTTTAGAGAGAAGAGGCTTTCTCCTGTCAACCCTTCCATACAAACCATACTTGTTCAGTCTTTTTCTAATCGTACTGTCATGAACTTTAACTTTTAATATGCTAAGTGAGGCCTGTAGCGTCTGAGATGTACCTCTTGTTTTTTTTGCAATTTCTCTGAGCATTGGTCTGACCTTGGGGTGAATTTGCTGGGACGCCCACTGCTGCAAAGATTGGCAACTGTCTTAAATGTTTTCCACTTGTGAATAATCTTTCTCAATGTAGAATGATGGACTTTAAATTGTTTGAAAATTGCCTTATAACCCTTCCCAGATTAATGGGCAGCAACAATAGCTTCTCTAAGATCATTGCTGATGTATTTCCTCCTTGACATTGTGTTAACACAGACCTGAATGCTCCAGACCAGCAAACTGCTAAAACTCCGGCTTTTATAGAGGTGGTCACACTTGCTGATGATCAATTAATCAAGGGCATTTTATTAGCAGCACCTGGCTGCTACTTAGCCTTTTTTTTTCCTATGGAGGCAGTTAGGGTGTACTTTGTTTTCACACATGGCTTCTCAATTGTGGCTTTATTTTTGTTAAATAAATCATGACACGGTGTAATATCTCATTTGTTGTTTTATATATATATATATCTACTTGACATATACCACAATATCCCTTTTTAACCCTTTTTTAAATTTATTTCAATAATAAACTATTTTACATTTAATGGCTGCTGCTATGGGCTACCAGCACTTTAGCTCCGGTGCCACTGCACATGCTGCACCAATGGTAGTTCCACCCTTGGAGTTGAGCTTGAGTACAACTCATAACTTTCAACTTGTAATCTTAGCAATGTTTAGCTCAGTCGCAATATCCATTGAAAGCATAGGGCGCGCTAAAGGGATGTGCTAAACATTCTATGGTTATCCTTCTTTACCATGGACTAGTAATACCAAATTCTGTGCTAATCCTAGCGTGGTCCAGTGATATTGATAGCACACCTATCAATGCACACCTATCAATGCACACCTATCAATGCACACCTATCAATGCACACCTATCAATGCACACCTATTAATAGCGCTACACTTATAATCTAGGAGGCCATAGTAAGCAAAAGGAATTCATTTAAGAATAAAATGCTGTATCAAAATGGAACATTTTTTAAACACTAGAATGGTTTCCATGCTAGGCTAAAGTGTAGTATATTTCCTTGTGCCAGTAACAGTATTGCAGTGCTAGACCTCACATCACACAATGCTACATTATTCAAACTGTTAATCAGCATGTAGCCCAAGAAACCCAACTGCAGACAGTTGAATGGACACAGAGAACCACAGAGACTTGTCTAGCCCTTTATGTGTCTGCAACCACAGTGTAATGTTTGTATAAACTAAACCCTCTTTGTTTGGTTTCTGTTTGTGTGTGCTCAATTTTGCAATTTCCAGCTAGACCACCAAAACATCATATGGAAAATGGATTTTCACCCAGAAAATATGTTGACCAGAGGCGCCACAGTTTCAATACTCTTTGGATTAAAAAGTAATGGAGGGGAGGCAAATGTTACCATTTATTATACTTATTGTTATACATATCTGTTCTTGCAGTCATTAACCCCTTGGCTGCCAATGCAAGCATATTTGGCAGGCAGTGGGGTTAAGGATATTAATGAACATATAGCAAAAAAAAAGAAAGAGAAAATTCAATCTACATAACCAAAGACAGCCAGACATCTGCCTAGCCACAGAATATACAAACAGCAGGAAACTCAGTGTAGGATTAGATTTGTATATCGGAAGGATCCCCAAGTCTAATTTTCTGCAAATGCAGGTCAGTTGTATAGTTATACTTTACCAACAACTTGTATTTCTAAAGGCCTGATTTATATTACTATATTTATTGATTTTCAGCCAATGGTCATAAAAAAACAGCTGCAAAAAAGATAACACCAACCGGCAATTTACAAAGATATCAGATTTTCTACTGCACTTGCTGGAGAGCTACTGAAAGCTGTGTTCCAATGAAATCAGAATGAGCCAAAATGTGATCACTGGCACACAGGTTACATTGAGTCTATTAATGGCTTTTTGGCTGGTCTTAGACTGTCATTAGGGTTAATCTAGATATAAAACTCCCTTTACAACCACTATTACCACATGTGAAACATGTTTAAAATGTTAAAAACACACACATATTCAATAAAATAAAATAATTTGAATATTTAAGAATGATGTTGTTTATAATATATATAAAAAGTACCAATAATAAATATGAATATAAAATATATTTAAATGTGAAATATTTATATCTAAGTAATATTAGGTTACGGTCAGCAGTGATCTGTATATTAGGCTAATTTAATATTGTTAAATATATATGTGTGTCTATCATATTTTACCCAAAGCATGAAAGTTCACCTGCCAATCAGAGCCTCATCCAATTAACACTTTCAGATACATTCAGGTGCATTCAAGTAGGATGGTGCTAAATAATATTAGTGTTTATGTATTGCAATAACAAAGGAAATCTAGCATTTTTAGTCCTGAAAACTGAAAGAACTCTTTGGTGGGCAACACAAATCTAACATGGTCATATATCTGTTCCTAATTTGCAGTTTATTATTTATTAACATTTCTACTGAGGCCAAGGAATGGAGATTTTTTTTAAAGGAAAAGTAAACACCCAAAATGTTATTTTTTTAAAATATAGATAATCCCTTTATTTAACATTTCCCAGTTTTTCATAATCAACACAGTTATATTAATATACTTTTTACCTCTGTGATAACCTTGTATCTAAGCTTCTGTAGACTGCCCCCTTATCTCAGATCTTTTGACAGACTTGCATTTCAGGCAATTAGTGCTGACTCATAAATAACTCCATGTGCATGATCACAATGTTATTTATATGACACACATGAACTAATGCCCCCTAGCTGTGGAAAACTGTCAAATGCATTCAGATAAGAGGCGGCTTCAAGGGCTTAGAAATTAGCATATGAGCCTCCTAAGTTTAGCTTTCAACTTAGAATACCAAGAGATCAAAGCAAATTTGATGATAAAAGTAAACTAGAAAGATGTTAAAAACGACATGTCCTATCTGAATCATGAAAGTTTAATTTGGACTTTACTATCCCTTTAACTCAATGGCAGTGGCAAGCATTCTAGTCTACAGAGACAGTCTGGACTGGCTCCACCAAATAATAATAATAATTATTATTATTATTACTTTATTTATACAGCACATATTCTGCAGCGCTGTCCATGGGTACAATTGATATAAGTAAAACATTGATACAATACTTGTGAGACAAAATTTACAAATATAGGAGGGATTGAGGGTCTTATTTTCATAGACAAATTAGAAGGGTAAGAGGGTGAGAAACAGGAGGTGGGGACTGCAAGGGTGAGAATGATGTTAATACAGAGTCAGATGAGGGCAGTTATTAGGTAAGCAGAATTCATTTGTTACTACGTAGGCTACCCTATTTGTAGTTGTCAGAAATTCTACCTGGAGACTGCAGTAAATACTTTTTTCGTTTAAACATAGGAACAAAAACACTGTATATTTATATCCAGTTTTTAATGTTTAATTTAGATTCCACCCAAGCTCTGTATTAATATGACTCACAACACAGACATGTAGTAACAATTTAATGCCAGTTTCATTACAGACACAAATAATGCAAAAATACTCTCATAGTCCATTAATTCCATTTTATTTGATCATATTAATATCTACAATATACTATAAATAGCTCTATTTAAAACAAAATGGTGGTTCAGCTTCTGAATTTAAGATGTACAGACAATTTTAAAGGGGCAATGAAATATGTTGAGGAGCATACCTAGGGAGTAGCAATGTACTTCTGGGAGCTAGCTGGTGATTGGTAGCTGCAAACATATGCCTTTTGTCATTGGTTCACCAGATATGTTCAGCTAACTCCCAGTAGTGCATTGTTCAGTGCTCTGGAGCTGACTTTGTAGAGTTAAACACAGTTACATGCTAGCACTAGTACAATAATAAAATGCTCTAAAAATCAGAGCATATTGGTTTTCCAAAGATATAAATGTAAGGGAGCTGATTTGAAAATTGTCTATTAGATTATATGTGTATAAATATAAAGAAGGTGCAGACCATATAATATTATTATGTATCCAAAACAAAAGAAAGAGAATAAGGATAAGTAACCCTTATATAAAGATAGGGAATTCAGCACTCTCCACACATAAACAAATCGTAAATATATATATATATATATATATATATATATATATATATATATATATATATATATATATATATATATATCAATAGAAATGCAAAATCTGCAAAGTAGCAAGTGTGTAACCTGGTGGAGACATTGAACAAAACTTGAAAAGACCAGTATGTGTTCAAAGCACTAACAATTTATTTTAGGCAACGGCAGCAGCTGATCTCTCTGATGAAGTTTTTCGTTTATGCATATCTGTTTTTGATGGCTCTTTAAATTACAATCTATTTTGGCTTCACGCTTGAGTTAACTACATAGATCCTCATTAAACTATCATGACAACATATCCCTGTTACGAATTTTGGGGTTGTCCTCTGATAGAGGTGTTGTAGTTTTTCTCCATTTTGAAGCCGGTTATTAAGCCTGTTTGCATTCACATTTATGCTATACTCCCCATGAGACGTCTCACTTTGATATCATGCATTTATTTTTAATTTTAATTTTATTTTTGTTTACATAGTAATAAATTGTTAGTGCACATACTGGTCTTTTCAAGTTTTGTTCAATGTCTCCACCAGGTTACACACTTGCTACTTTGCAGATTTTGCATTTCTATTGGTATATTTATATATATATATTTACGATTTTTTTATGTGTGGAGAGTGCTGAATTCCCTATCTTTATATAAGGATTACTTTTCCTTATTCTCTTTCTTTTGTTTCGGATACATATTGTTTTTCCACCTTTATATCCCTTCATTCATCTTTCCCTTTCTGTTGATGTTTGGACTACCAGTTGCATTGATGGGTTTCTGTTCCTTCACCGCAATCTTATCAATATCTAAAGAGCTGCTGATATATTTACATATATCTATATTTATCACAACATAAATATAGATGTCTTCAAGGGTCTATGTTTAAAGGAATACATTAAACTTTCAGGGTTCAGATAGAGCATTTAATTGTAAACAACTTTCCAATTCATTTCCATTATCAAAATATGCACAATCTTTTTATATGCAGACTTTCTGAGGTACCAGTGCCTACTGAGCATGTGCAAGAATTCCAATGATATATTTTTATGCATTTTGTGATTGGCTGATGGTTCTCACATGATGCAGGGGAAAGTAAATGAAACTAACTGAAATTTATCAGAAAAAAATCTTTTACTCATTTTATATTCAAGTTCTTTTGCCTTGTCATTTTATCATGCATTTGTTGATTATGGAATTCTCCTGTATTTAAAGGGCATTTAAAAGGTATCCTCTGCTAGCAGCATGCAGACATATATCTAGCTAAGTAAGTTTCTGTCACAAATTAGACTATAAGGTAGAGCATAAACTCCAGACTATTCTGGGTTCTAGAGTCACCCAGTAACAAAGATCAAAGTTGTCACAGAGATGTCCAGCTTTATCTATAAATCTTATTCCTAAATAGACCAATTACTTTGAAAGACTAATAAAGGATATGGCTAAAAAACCCAGCAGAACAACAAGCTTCAATGAACATGAGCCTTGCAAAGCCATAGCCCTATAACCGCTAAAGCTGACAGTGTACAGCAATGTCCCCTAATTGGAAAAGCTGGTACTGCACGTTAATTGCTTCTAGCGTTATAAATTAGGTCTTTTTAGTTTAACTTTTTAGTTCATTTTATTGAAGACAATCAAGGCTAGATGTCAGCGCGCAGTTAAAGCGATGCATTAAAGAGATGTGAAGCAAGACATCCCCTATATATTGAGTCTCCCCAGACATTTACCCAATACTGGCAGCTAATAATGATGTAGCACAGAATGTCCAAAGCAGCATTTAGCTTGGGAAAATGTCCTGCTTATGTTTTGTTCTGTTATTTCTTGCTCACATCTGCACTGCATTTAGATTATAATAAGTCTGAGGCTTTTTCCTTCTAACCATTGTTTAACTATCTACCATAAATAGCACATTATCATTACAACCTGTGGCCCTAGGAGCCCTCTGTAGCGAGTTATGATAGCGTTCCTGCGGCGGGGTACTCAGTGTGATCCTTTGCATCTCTACTGACTTGTGAAACCTCAGTAGCTTGTGAGCCAGAATGTTAGATTAGCAGAGAGAAGTTATTGGGGTGATTTTAAAGGTGCATAACCCCAAATGTAATTCTGTATACACTGGTTTATAATACAGTAACATCATATTTGTTATATACTTTTATTATTTATTTAGCCGGAATTTCATGTAATTTAACTCTAAAAATCATGATTTCTTTTTTTTTTTTTTTTGCTGCACCCAGAGTAGTGAGGTGCATCCTGCAAAATTCTACACAGTGATGATTATTTATATCTGTCTCTAATTAATCACTGCAAAGAAGTACAATAAATACACAGGAGTTAGTTTTTTAAATAAATACTCAAGAAACTTTTCAAGGGGTATGTTCCTGGACTACAAAACAATGCAAATATAAATATGTGTATGTATGTATATATACCTGTGTATTTATGTATTTTTATATATATATATATATATATATATATATATATATATATATATATACATATACACATATAAACACATATATGCAAACATATATATATATACACACACATATATATATATATATATATATATATATATATATATATATATATATATATATATGATATATAGAGCTAGACTGGCACCAGAAATTAATTAATTAATTATTAATATTATATCCTGGTTATTGTCCACCTGTAGTTTCTTAGTAATAACAGGTGTGCAGTGCTGGGAGGTATAATTAAATTAAATACAGAGAACCAAAAAGAACGAACTACAACCTCCGGCTGGGGGTAGTTACTAGAAGTTACCCTCCCCTAGACTGTGTAGTTCAGTATACCCTTGTCCCACACTAACCATGTATAATTCAGTAATACAAATTGCCACAAGCAGTTAAATTATGATAAGTCCACTGGACAATAATAGTGGGTACCCATTAAATTTACAGTGAGCTCCCTATTTGACGTTAAACCAGAGTTGAATGACTCATCCATTTTATCTTCTGTGTCCCATAATCTCTTGTATTGATTTTTATTCCACAAAAAGTATTTTCTCAAAACCCTCCAGATTTGCACTTAAAGTAACGGAGTATAATTCTCGCCAAGGAGTAACGCCATCCACAGCGTGCTCAATTTAGCAGCATGTGCTGTATAATCTTACTCTCCTTCCGATCATCCATGATTTGTGCACTGTCCCATACAGACTTACGTGGGGTCCCTTGTGCCACATCCCTTAGTCTTCACCCAAGTTACTGCATCATGGCCTATCAGAAGGAGGGTAAGATTATACGGCAGATGCTGCTAAATTGAACACCCTGTGGATGGCGTTACTCCTTGGTGAGAATTATACTCGGTTACCTTAAGTGCAAATCTGTAGGGTTTTGAGAAAAGACTGTATAACACTGCTTTGCTTGACTAACTCCATGCTTAAGAGGTTCTAACTTGCGGGACAGAACTGTATGTTAAATAACGCTAACAGTTGCAAGTAACCAATATTACAGTCATGGGGGTGCAGAATAAAAAATTCACTCAAAGGGCCATATTTGTAGAATAAAAATCAATACAAGACGTTATGGACACAGAAGATAAAATTGGATGAGTCATTCAACTCTGGTTTAACGTCAAATAGGGAGCTCCCTGTAAATTTAATGGGTACCCACTATTATTGTCCAGTGGATTTATCATAACTGCTTGTGGCAATTTGTTGAAAAATAAATGTATGTTGGTTAAGTTGTATATCATCGTTTCTGCTTTGATTTGTATTACTGAATTCTACATGGTTAGTGTGGGACAAGGGTATACTGAACTACACAGTCTAGGGGAGGGTAACTTTTGCTAACTACCCCTAGCCGGAGGTTGTAGTTCGTTCTTTTCGGGGGTCTCTGTGTATATATATATATATATATATATATATATATACATACACACACATATACTTTTGAGCTCTTTCACTCAAATACCTTAAAACATGAAAAATCATTTTATTCAATTTTAATATTTTATAATGTGTTTTACTTTGTATTTTCTTGAAATATTTTAAATTTCAATGTTCCTACCATAGTAGAAAATGTTCTTAGTATTTTTAAATATATATTTCTATATATATCTGTGTATACCTGTATATATTCATGTAGCTATATAGGTATATAAATATATATATTTAAAAAAAACATATTCCTGGTAAAATATTGTATAAATAAATAAATATATATCTGTGTACATCTATACCTGTATATATTCATGTAGATATATAGGTATATAAATATATATTTAAAAATAAAAAGAATATTTTCTTTTATGTGAAGAATTGGAATGTAAAATATGCATAACTACCTTCAGGTTTAGTGCTGTAGATCTAACGCGGTGTCAGGTAAACGCTTGAGCGATAATTGTTAGTTTGTTTTTTAACAGCGCACTCCATTAAATTCTAGGGGAGAAGAAGTTAGCGCTATCACAATATCCAAAGTCCTAAAGTTAGTGCGCATTGGGTTTCTCTCGCAAACGTTTTACTTACAACTTGCAATATGCGCAATAAACCGTGCACTTTAAAAGTTTACTTCCAGCGGTGTTTGATGCAAGTGAAAGCGTCATATGGCCCATATTGTATTCATAATTGAGAAAACAAACTTTCCTTTCACTTTTTATCATTTTAATTTTTCCTTATACTAATTAAAAAAACTTTTTGGGCTGTAGACGTGATTTTAGATTTGGACGAATGTAAAATGATCTACATTTGTGTTATTTGAAAATGATAAACATGCAGGTCTTTTAACAAAAAACTAACATATGAGGCAAAAACAAATTATTATCTTGTTAATGTGGTTAAAACCTGTACTCTAAAGGCAGAAAACGTTTATATTTATTCAAATTTACACTATTCAATACAAATGTAGCAATGTTTTTGTCGGTTCCAGTGTCAGCCAATAAGTATGTTAGCTTGCTCTTGGTTAATCCCGGCCCCATAAAAATAAAATAATACAATTCAATTGATATATAAATCAATAGATAATAGATAGATAGATAGATAGATAGATAGATAATAGATAGATAGATAGATAGATAGATAGATAGATAATAGATAGATACTCAATTGGTAATAACTGGGTATATAGGAAGGTTCATAATGTATTAGTAGGAGGAGGTATTATGTAATATAATACATGTATGACAATTGAAGGTACTGTTTTTTGTATTTTTTGTTTTTTGGTTTTGTTGCTCCTCTTCCTTCTATGTATATGTATATATATATATATATATATATATATATATATATATAAAAGTCAATAAAAAAGTATAAAAAAATAGATAGACAGACAGAGAGATAGATAGATAGATAGATAGATAGATAGCGGTAGATAGATATACAGACATAGACAGACAGACAGATAGATAGATAGATAGATAGATAGATGATTGATAGATAGATAGATAGATAGATAGCTGTAGATAGATAGACAGACATAGACAGATAGGCAGGCAGACAGACAGATAGATAGATGATAGATAGATAAAGATAGATAGATAGATAGATAGATAGATAGATAGATAGATAGCTGTAGATAGATAGACAGACATAGACAGATAGACAGACAGACAGACAGACAGGTAGATAGATAGATAGATAGATAGATAGATAGATAGATAGCAGTAGATAGATAGACATAGACAGATAGACAGACAGGCAGCCAGACAGACAGACAGACAGACAGATAGATAGATAAATAGATAGATAGATAGGTAGATAGATAGATAGATAGATGATAGATAGATAGATAGATAGATAGATAGATGATAGATAGATGATAGATATATAGATATAGATAGATAGATAGATAGATAGATAGATAGATAGCAGTAGATAGATAGACATAGACAGATAGACGGACGGACAGACAGACAGACAGACAGACAGGTAGATAGATAGATAGATAGATAGAGAGATCATCTTTTTAAAATTATTGAAACTTTTTAGATAACAACAATACATTTCTTTTGTAACTTTTACTTGCAATACAATTTTTTTTGTCTTCAGTATAATTTCTTGTTTAGTGACTTTAACAGAGAAATGTGCTGCATTAATCTAACATGACTTTACCCTGTGGGATCTTTAGATGTGATGTCCTCTGCCAGCAGTTGTCTTTGGAACTAACAGGCAGAACATACACTGGTGATTACATTAGTCCCAGGACAGAAAGCCCTAAACCTCATGCGCTAGCTGTGTGTTAAGTCTCTGTGCTTTTTCTACACGTCTTACCCTAAGTAACTTTTTAAGCACTCATGCTCTTACTTAAACAGTGAATCTGTATGACTGCAAAGCAGACTGAACTGGATTTAATTAAAACTTAAGGCAATGATTCACAGAACAATGATGAGTTGTTTGCCCTGGTCTGCTCACAGCGGGGAATTTGCGCGTCAGTGTGCATGATCTAAAAACGCATTATTTAGTGTAGCTCCAATTAACAGAGTGATGTTTAAGACGGAATTACGGATGTAAATTAATTTGACATCACTTGAAAAACAAGCAGTGTGGAATTACTTATTAAACTGCACCACTGCAGGTCAGAATACTGCTGCGCACAGCTCAGTTATATCTTTAGTCAATAAACTAGCAAAGTCACAAAAAAGGCCAATTTAATTTTTTTATAGATTATTATTCACATCAGGGGTCAAGTCCTACAAAACAAAGTGTGGGAACTCACCAAGACTTCCACCCCCTTACAATTATTATTGTTTTATATATACACACACACGGGTTGAATGGTTGCCTTTGGGCCTGAGAATCCTCCTCTTTCACACCCACTTAAGATGGAATAGTCCTTTTTCTCATGAGGGGAGCTAAATAATCCCAGAGCAAGCCACACAGAAATGTAAGCAACATGTGTTACACACAGTGTGGGGTGATAACATAGCAGACCACTGACAGGGCTGCATTTAGTGCATTGTAGGAAGTGTTACTGCCCATTACTAGAGGATCTCCCTATCCCTCTAACAAGACTGTGATCAGCTCATCCCAGCAGCAGCAGTGTGTAGTGAAGTGTTTCGGTTCTCTGTCCAAAGGGAACTTAGTTCCTCCTGCAAAAAAAGTGCAGGAACTCTGTTCCCATGCGTTCCCGCTCGACTTGACCCCTGATTCACATCATGTAGAATATTTAAACTGATTTCCAACCAATTTCTGTTCAAAAGTACAAAAGATTTACCTGAACTTTTATTTAAATGCATTTTGAATGTTTATTATGACCAATTATAATATTTTTATCATCCATTTGAAAATTAAATAATGTATACGTTGTTAATTATAACAAATTGTTTATCAATTGAATGTATTTATTAATTAGAAACAGTCCCCTAGAATTACTAGTGTATGCTCACTTTTTTACTTCCTAATAATGGTCCCTAGTTATTAAATAACCATTAAATTCAGTAGAATTGTGTATTCAAACAGGGTGCAATAAAAATACAATGCAATACCACTTACAACAAATTTCTAACTTTCCTTGAATTTGGCGGCCTGTTGTATCATGTGACAACTATCAGCCAATCACAGACTCCTATACATATACATGTGAACTCTTGCACAAGCTCAGTAGGAACTGGTGCCTCAAAAAGTGTGCGTATAAAAAGACAGTGTGCAATTTGCAAATTATATGCTCTATCTGAATCATTTATTTTTTTAATTTTGACTTTAGTGTCCCTTTAAAGGCATCAGCTTTTCTTTTTACTTATTATTAAAGAGAGCATTTCAAAATGTATTTCTGAGTTGTGTCGCTGTCTACAGAAGTACAGGTCATTTTTCTTACTAGTGGGTGAGGATTATTAGGAAGTACAAACCTGATACTGCAGTATTTGTTCCAAATCAAATTTAAACTGCTATTATTTTAAACTTTTTTATCAGGCAAGCAAAATCTTGTTCATATGACATTGTTGCTCTTTTATATGCATGATATACATTTTTGAGTACAATGCCCATTTAAAGGGAACTAAAAACAGATTTTATATATGACTAATATATATCACCAGTTAGGGCCACCACTGGAAATGATCTGCATGTTTGTTTTTAAATTAAAGTGTAATTTGGTTAGTGTATTTGCAGGTTGTTGCAAATTCAGAGCAGACAAGATCATATGTTGAAGGCTATATATAATTGACTTCACCATATGGTTAAGTAAATTACAGCATACATAAGTATGCATAATGTCCTCTAATCTTTCTTAGAGGAGAGGAAATGAAAAGTAAAGCGTTAATTACATTAAAAGCAGGCAAAGGAATGCTGAACATGCTTTGCATTGTTTGTAATGAACCATTGTATGGAAAATTTTAATTCTGAGTTTATTATGTCTTTATGAACAGAAATGAAGGAGCTTTTTATTATTGGAATCATAGGGCTTTATCATCGGTTCTAGTAGATATATGATTTTTGTACCTATTTGTGCGATTAGGTCTAAAACCAATGCAAGACGTGAGCAAAAAACAGTTTTAATAATAATATTGGTTATATTGTTAATGGCATTTTTAGTTAATAATCTGTGTTCATTTTAAATAGAAAAGGTTTAGATCCTATGCAACCCGCTGTTAATAGCAACAGAGACGCATTACAGTGACAGCCCTGTTGCTACCAGTAGCAATAAATGGTTCATCGTACTTCAGATGCTCAAATGCTACGCTAAAGCACTGCAGCAGCTCCCATTAGAAAGTGCAGAGACAGACAGACACAGACAGACAGACAGACAGACAGACAGACAGACAGACAGACAGATAGATAGATAGATAGATAGATAGATAGGCAGACATACAGATAGTGGCAAAACAAGACAAAGATAAAGAGAGATAGACAGACAGACAGAGGCAAAACAAGACAAAGATAATAAGAGATAGACAGACAGGCAGATAGATAGATAGATAAATAGATAGATAGATAGATAGATAGATGATAGAGGCAAAACAAGGCAAAGATAAAGAGAGATAGACAGACAAGCAGGCATATAGATAGATAGACAGACAGACAGATTAGATGATAGATAGATAGATAGATAGATAGATAGATAGATAGATATAGATAGATATATAGATGATAGATAGATAGATAGATAGATAGATAGATAGATAGATAGATAGATGATAGATAGATAGATAGATAAATAGATAGATAGATAGATTAGACAGACAGACAGATTAGATGATAGATAGATAGATAGATAGATAGATAGATAGATAGATAGATAGATATAGATATATAGATGATAGATAGATAGATAGATAGATAGATAGATAGATAGATAGATAGATATAGATATATAGATGATAGATAGATAGATAGATGATAGATAGATAGATAGATAGATAGATGATAGATAGATAGATAGATAGATAGATAGATAGATAGATGATAGATGATAGATAGATAGATAGATAGATAGATAGATAGATAGATAGATAGATGATAGATAGATAGATAGATAGATAGATAGATGATAGATGATAGATAGATAGATAGATAGATAGATAGATAGATAAATAGATAGATAGATAGATAGATAGATTAGACAGACAGACACATTTTAGATAACAGCAATATATTTAAAACATTCACAACTTTTACTTGCAATACAATTGTTTTTGTCTTCTGCATAATTTCCTCTTCAGTGACAACTAGAGAAGTGTTCTATGCCCAGAGGTGCGTTACTCTAACATAGCTTAACCCTGTGGGATCTTTAGATGTGATGTCCTCTACCTGCAGTTGTCTTTGGAACTAACAGGCAGAACATACACTGGTGATTGCATTAGTCCCAGGACAGAAAGCCCTAGATGTTCGTTCAGTGCTGAAAACCCACACTAATGAGCTTACAGGGACGAGAAAAAACTTTGTTCATGGTCAGACAGAGGATACAATTTAAATAAACTTTCCAGTCTTATTCTGTTTTCAAATTGACTTTGTTCTCTTGGCATGCTTTGTTAATGAGATATCTAGGTAGGTAGTGTGCACGTATATGGTGGACTATTTGACAGTAGTTTTACAAGAATGCTTTTGAGCAGTAAATGACATCAGTGCTTGCATGATGTATTATATTGTTAAAAGCATTCTTGTAAAACTGTTGCCATATAGTGTTCCAAACACATGCATGCTCCTGAACTTACCTACCTGTTTTTCAACAAAGGCTAAATTGAAAAAAATATGTAATTGTACACTCTATCTGATCATGAAAAAATATGTAATTGTACACTCTATCTGATCATGAAAAAAAATTTATGTTTCATGTCCCTTTATGTTCCTAATCAAATGTTATTAAAGGGACAGTATACACCAATTCATATAACTGCATGTAACAGACACTACTATAAAGAAGAATATTCACAGATACTGATCTAAAAATCCAGTATAAACCTTTTAAAAACTTACTTAGAAGCTCCCAGTTTAGCACTGTTGATAAGGTTAGGCTGGGACACCCAGTGAAAGGGGCTAATAAAACAAGAAGAGCAGACACTCCCACTCCCCCCCTTCCCTGCATATGAAACGACAGATAACATAAACAGGAGCCAGCAGGAGTCTGTAAATGCGTGTATACATCTGACACTGTGGGGCTTAGTTAGGAGTCTGTAAATGCGTGTATACATCTGACACCGTGAGGCTTGGTTAGGAGTCTGTAAAAGCGTGTATACACCTGACACTGTGGGGCTTGGTTAGGAGTCTGTAAATGCGTGTATACATCTGACACTGTGGGGCTTGGTTAGGAGTCTGTAAATGCGTGTATACATCTGACATTGTGGGGCATGGTTAGGAGTCTGTAAATGCATATATACATCTGACACTGTGAGGCTTGGTTAGGAGTCTGTAAATGCGTGTATACACCGGACACTGTGGGGCTTGGTTAGGAGTCTGTAAATGCGTGTATACATCTGACATTGTGGGGCTTGGTTAGGAGTCTGTAAATGTATGTATACACCTGACACTGTGGGGCTTGGTTAGGAGTCTGTAAATGCGTGTATACATCTGACACTGTGGGGCTTGGTTAGGAGTCTGTAAATGTGTGTATACACCTGACACTGTGGGGCTTGGTTAGGAGTCTGTAAATGCATATATACATCTGACACTGTGGGGCTTGGTTAGGAGTCTGTAAATGCGTGTATACATCTGACACTGTGGGGCTTGGTTAGGAGTCTGTAAATGCGTGTATACATCTGACACTGTGGGGCTTGGTTAGGTGTCTGTAAATGCGTGTATGCATCTGACTCTGTGGGGCTTGGTTAGGAGTCTGTAAAAGCGTGTATACATCTGACACTGTGGGGCTTGGTTAGGAGTCTGTAAATGTGTGTATACATCTGACACTGTGGGGCTTGGTTAGGTGTCTGTAAATGCATGTATACATCTGACAATGTGGGGCTTGGTTAGGAGTCTGTAAATGCGTGTATACATCTGACACCGTGAGGCTTGGTTAGGAGTCTGTAAAAGCGTGTATACATCTGACACTGTGGGGCTTGGTTAGGAGTCTGTAAATGCGTGTATACATCTGACACTGTGGGGCTTGGTTAGGAGTCTGTAAATGCGTGTATACATCTGACACTGTGGGGCTTGGTTAGGAGTCTGTAAATGCGTGTATACATCTGACACTGTGGGGCTTGGTTAGGAGTCTGTAAATGCGTGTATACATCTGACACTGTGGGGCTTGGTTAGGCGTCTGAAAATGCATGTATACATCTGACACTGTGAGGCTTGGTTAGGAGTCTGTAAATGAGTGTATATATCTGACACTGTGGGGCTTGGTTAGGAGTCTGCAAATGCATGTATACATCTGACAATGTGGGGCTTAGTTTGGAGTCTGTAAATGCGTTTATACATCTGACACTATGGGGCTTGGTTAGGAGTCTGTAAATGCGTGTATACATCTGACAATGTGGGGCTTGGTTTGGAGTCTGTAAATGCGTATATACATCTGACACTGTGGGGCTTGGTTAGGAGTCTGTAAATGCGTGTATACATCTGACACTGTGGGGCTTGGTTAGGAGTCTGTAAATGCGTGTATACATCTGACACTGTGGGGCTTGGTTAGGAGTCTGTAAATGCGTGTATACATCTGACACTGTGGGGCTTGATTAGGAGTCTGAAAATCAGCACAATGTTATTAAAAAAATAAGTAAAACATTACATTGTTATGAAAACACTCCCAGATCGACTATATAAATGGATCATCTGCAAAACAATTATGCAAAGAAAAATCTAGTTTACAGTGTCCCTTTAAATTATGTGGATTGGGAAGTTTAATATCAGAATTTTAGTGCTTTGTAGAGTTTGACTGGGAACCTAAACATATTCATGGTTATAACATAACTCCCAACATCTCCTGTATTATCTCTGGACTGTGGAAAGTTAAAAGCTTGTTGGCACTGACCAATCAGCAGTTTGTGGGAGGGGCTAAAAACAAAAGGTGAGGTGGTAGTCCATGGGCGTGTCTGGTCAGGGATTTGGCAGTGCTTGGCCAGTCCCTTAAAGCCAGGACAGTGAGGTGCTGCGGGTAGGAAGCAGCTCAAACCTCCCAACCTGTGACAATCCCACAGGATGCAGACGGCTGGGAGGTAGGTTATAATCATGCATCAGCCAATAAGCATTAGTAGGGAGCAAGCACCTTTAGTAAGAAGTACACAAGTGATACTGCTGTATTAGTTTCAGTTTAAATCAAAACAGCTTTTACTCCATATGTTTAAATACAACTCTATCATATGGGTGTGTTTTCTGTTAATGTCCCTTTCAATGTATTTTGAAAATAGAAAAAAAAAGGAACAAATATTTGCTTCTGAGTTTAAACTGTTATGTCCAAATCCCTTTTTGCACTTAAAAGGAATATGATACCCAAATGTTGAAGCACTTGAAAGGGATTCAGCACAGCTATAAAAAGCTGATTAGAAAATATCACCTCTCTATGTAAAAAAGGAAGACATTTTAGCTCTAAATTATCATTAGTAGCCACATCCCATTGTAAAGGGGCTTTAAGCAGCCAACCAGGATGGTAGTCCTGTGACTTCCAAGGGAGTGTGCATCTGGCATGTGCAGGCACAGTCATGTTTTTTCCCTCCTCAGTTCAAGGAAGTTTATTATGAAATTTCAGGAGATTTCAGTGAAATCCAACAAGATCACAGTAAAACAAATAGTGGCATCAGCACTGATGAAACTGATTGGCTGATTATTATTTTTTCAACATGAGGCTGACAGTAGCTGAAGAATAACTGTTCACAGAGTGCTTTCTATTGTAAACTGAAGACATTTTGAAGTAAAATATCTTCCTTTTTTTACACAGAGATCTTTATGTGATATTTTCTTGTCAGCTTTGTATAGTTATGCTGTATCACTTTCAAATAATTTAGCATATGGGTATAATGTCCCTTTAATTCTATTTTTTTCTTTCTTGTTGAGATAACTGCAGTGCATGCTCCTAGCACTAGTCAGAATGCATCAGTAGAAACAGGAAATGTGCAGTATGGTGACTATTACATCATCAAAGCCAGTTTTCAGTAGATGAAAGTTTAAAGTAACCAGCTGTTACTTTATCAGTACTGGCAGAAACATCAGGCAATTTTGTAATTAAATTGCTGCAGCTGGTTCCAAGCATTGTACTTTCTTTGCTTCTTTCTGAGTACAAAAAGCAAATGGAGAACACGTTGCTAATTTTGATCAGGAAGCACACAACTGCACTGTACAAGGAACTGCTGTAGACAGATTATAATCTCTGCCATAAACAGCAACTACTATAGAACAGGTCATGTTCCCCTAATAAAAATAAACTATTTACTGCTGTTCTTTGCTGTTCATGACTATGAATAAAGGGAGGACACAGAAGTTATGCATTTAAAGGGACACTAAACACTTAATAAATACTAGACATAATGATGTATTCATAACAATAATTAGCCTTAGAATAATATGCAGATATATTGTTTACAGGACCACTAAACACAGTCAAATAGCATAATCAATAAATGCATAATAATTAGACAATGCAAAAGCTCTTATTTTACATGTGTAGTAGATTTTTTTTTCTGACAAATTTCAGTTTGTTTCATTTTCCTTCCCACTACATCATGTGATCATCAATCATAAACCAATCAAATGTATTTATGTATATTCTGTGAATTCTTGCACATGCTCAGTAGGAGCTGGTGCCTCAGAAAGAGTGCATATAAAACATGTGTGCATATTTAAATAATGGAAGTAAATTGGTCAGTTATTTGAAATTGAATCATGATAGTTTAATGTTGTCTTTTGTGTTCCTTTAAATTATATTAGTTGAATATTGAAAAACATGTGTGAAGTTTAAGAATCCATAAAGCAGTCATATAACTCAGGCTTCTTTCTCTGCTGAGTAGGCTGACCATATTGCCACTTTAAAAAGGGACACATATGAAAAATACATATGTCAGGGTTCTTATAACAGAACATTATTCAAAGCATTTCTTTAAACAGCCCTGACATGTATTTTTCATATGTGTCCCTTTTTAAAGCGGCAATATGGTCAGCCTACTGCTGAGTGAAATAAGGGAGGTTATAAATGGGTCACTAAAGTGTGCAGACAATGACTGTGTGGAATATAGAAATGTTAAGGGCAAGATTTATCAATCTGCGAGCGGATAGAATTCACATGTTGTAAACTTGTCTGCATCTTATTGCAAATTGAGGGGCTAATGTGTTCCCCATATTTATCATTGCATGAGGGAACACTCATGCAGAACCACCCCCTACCCTCACACAAACAATTGCATAAAAGTAGGGCTTGTCAATCACCCCAGTCAAATGAAACCGGGGTGATTTTCATCCGCCAACTGTTTTTAACAGGAATTAAAAAGCTCATCGTTTGCAGATTTAAAGTTACAGAAAAAGAGGACAAAATAAATAATGAAACTATAATAAAAAGTTGTTTTTACTACAAATAATTAAAGGGACATCATCTAAATCATTAGAGGAAGTAATTTTAAGAATATTTTAACCCCCGCAATTAGAGCAAGTCATTTTTCAACTTACTATGTGCTAAAATGTTAGTTTCTTCATTTCAGCTACTTTACCCGGTTCCTAGTCAGTGCATGATCACAGTCTCATATAATCTGATTTATTTTCTTTATTTCAGATACTTTACCCAGTTCCTAGTCAGTGCATGCTCACAGTCTCATATAATCTGATTAGTTTTCTTCATTTCAGCTACTTTACCCAGTTCCTAGTCAGTGCATGCTCACAGTCTCATATAATCTGATTTATTTTCTTTATTTCAGCTACTTTACCCAGTTCCTAGTCAGTGCATGCTCACAGTCTCATATAATCTGATTAGTTTTCTTCATTTCAGATACTTTACCCAGTTCCTAGTCAGTGCATGCTCACAGTCTCATATAATCTGATTTATTTTCTTTATTTCAGCTACTTTACCCAGTTCCTAGTCAGTGCATGCTCACAGTCTCATATAATCTGATTTATTTTCTTAATTTCAGCTAATTTACCAAGTTCCTAGTCAGTGCATGATCACAGTCTCATATAATCTGATTAGTTTTCTTCATTTCAGCTACTTTACCCAGTTCCTAGTCAGTGCATGCTCACAGTCTCATATAATCTGATTTATTTTCTTCATTTCAGCTACTTTACCCAGTTCCTAGTCAGTGCATGCTCATAGTCTCATATAATCTGATTTATTTTCTTTATTTCAGCTACTTTACCCAGTTCCTAGTCAGTGCATGCTCACAGTCTCATATAATCTGATTTATTTTCATTATTTCAGCTACTTTACCCAGTTCCTAGTCAGTGCATGCTCACAGTCTCATATAATCTGATTTATTTTCTTAATTTCAGCTAATTTACCCAGTTCCTAGTCAGTGCATGCTCACAGTCTCATATAATCTGATTTATTTTCTTCATTTCAGCTACTTTACCCAGTTCCTAGTCAGTGCATGCTCATAGTCTCATATAATCTGATTTATTTTCTTCATTTCAGCTACTTTACCCAGTTCCTAGTCAGTGCATGCTCACAGTCTGAGTCTCATATAATCTGATTTATTTTCTTCATTTCAGATACTTTACCCAGTTCCTAGTCAGTGCATGCTCACAGTCTCATATAATCTGATTTATTTTCATTATTTCAGCTACTTTACCCAGTTCCTAGTCAGTGCATGCTCACAGTCTCATATAATCTGATTAGTTTTCTTCATTTCAGATACTTTACCCAGTTCCTAGTCAGTGCATGCTCACAGTCTCATATAATCTGATTAGTTTTCTTCATTTCAGATACTTTACCCAGTTCCTAGTCAGTGCATGCTCACAGTCTCATATAATCTGATTAGTTTTCTTCATTTCAGATACTTTACCCAGTTTCTAGTCAGTGCATGCTCACAGTCTCATATAATCTGATTAGTTTTCTTCATTTCAGATACTTTACCCAGTTCCTAGTCAGTGCATGCTCACAGTCTCATATAATCTGATTTATTTTCATTATTTCAGCTACTTTACCCAGTTCCTAGTCAGTGCATGCTCACAGTCTCATATAATCTGATTAGTTTTCTTCATTTCAGATACTTTACCCAGTTCCTAGTCAGTGCATGCTCACAGTCTCATATAATCTGATTAGTTTTCTTCATTTCAGATACTTTACCCAGTTCCTAGTCAGTGCATGCTCACAGTCTCATATAATCTGATTAGTTTTCTTCATTTCAGATACTTTACCCAGTTTCTAGTCAGTGCATGCTCACAGTCTCATATAATCTGATTAGTTTTCTTCATTTCAGATACTTTACCCAGTTTCTAGTCAGTGCATGCTCACAGTCTCATATAATCTGATTAGTTTTCTTCATTTCAGATACTTTACCCAGTTCCTAGTCAGTGCATGCTCACAGTCTCATATAATCTGATTTATTTTCTTTATTTCAGCTACTTTACCCAGTTCCTAGTCAGTGCATGCTCACAGTCTCATATAATCTGATTTATTTTCTTTATTTCAGCTACTTTACCCAGTTCCTAGTCAGTGCATGCTCACAGTCTCATATAATCTGATTAGTTTTCTTCATTTCAGATACTTTACCCAGTTTCTAGTCAGTGCATGCTCACAGTCTCATATAATCTGATTAGTTTTCTTCATTTCAGATACTTTACCCAGTTTCTAGTCAGTGCATGCTCACAGTCTCATATAATCTGATTAGTTTTCTTCATTTCAGATACTTTACCCAGTTTCTAGTCAGTGCATGCTCACAGTCTCATATAATCTGATTTATTTTCTTTATTTCAGATACTTTACCCAGTTCCTAGTCAGTGCATGCTCACAGTCTCATATAATCTGATTTATTTTCATTATTTCAGCTACTTTACCCAGTTCCTAGTCAGTGCATGCTCACAGTCTCATATAATCTGATTTATTTTCATTATTTCAGCTACTTTACCCAGTTTCTAGTCAGTGCATGCTCACAGTCTCATATAATCTGATTAGTTTTCTTCATTTCAGATACTTTACCCAGTTTCTAGTCAGTGCATGCTCACAGTCTCATATAATCTGTTTAACATCTGAATTTTTTGTTTTTTGTTGAATCCAACAATGTTTTCTTCCACTTCCATAGAAAACAAATCATATTCTAGGGTGTACAAAATGCCTAGTATTACAGAGATACAGCAACACTTTCACTATGAAAGATGCCTATTATACCACTGCAGTGTCTAAACACAGAATAATCAATGTGCTTATATTTTGCTGAAGCCAAGAAAAACATTGCAGCTCGAAGGTTATACTCACAGGAACAGTGCGAACACTGTAGTAAACCACTTCCTATATTTTCTCAGTAAAGCTATTGAACGTATTGGCTATTTTTCAGTGTGTTCCAGCTGAAGAACTGGGATATAAAATATAGTAGCAACTTAATCCTGATCCAGTGACCTCTGTGGTTTAAAAAAAAATCCACTAAATGTTTCCTTCAAAGGAGCCAGTATCAGCTTTGTTACTGTCCAAAAAAACTGCACTAGACAAGGAGTTCCAGTAACGTCTTTAAGATTCTTAGGGATATATATATATATATATATAATGTTTGTAATTGTGTCAAAGAATTATGTTTTTTAAATAGATTTTAGCGACTGTCGTTTAAAAATATTAATCATATACTTCAAAATTGTTTTTACCATGAATAAGAATTTCCTATTGTACACTACTAACTACAACAATTAATTAAACCTTTGGCTGCCAGAGAGTTCTACATCACATGGCAGCCAGAGGAGGTAAAATTTTTATATGGTTTATATAGTTGCAATATCTATCTTATAGCTTTACTCTCATATTGAGAAAAAAAAAAAAAAATGTGACATGGAAGTAAAAATGAAAGTTTAATGATACAGAAAGTAAGTGTGTGCTAGTAAAAAAAATCCAGTTTGCCTATTTTATAAATCTTTTATCTTTCTCTTTGATTCCATTGTTGGAATTTAGCTGCTTTACATAAGAGCATACTGAGATATGCTCAGGAGCATTTACTTAAACATGACTTAAAGGGGCACTATACTTTAAAATTAATATGTTCCAAATGACTTCTTATACTTGATGCAGATTATTAAAAGTATTTGATATTTTTCCTTCACGTTTATTTTTTTATTTGAAATAACTATTTTTTTACATTAAAGCCATCACTGTTTGTTCTCAAAAATATGCTCATTTAAATGGGCTGATCCTGAAAACCTATTTGTACAGACAGTCTAATTGGTATTCAAATGCTAATTAAAGGGACAGTCTACTTGAAAAATTGTATTGTTTAAAAATATTGATAATCCCTTTATTACAAACTAAAGTATGACCAGCGCCAAAAAAAGATATTTACACAAACTTTAAAGAAGAAATAGGTCTCTCCTAAAAAACCCTACAATAGTTACAATGATAAAGAAATGGGATTCTAAAAAGCGCAATAAATGCTAAAGTGCAAAATAGTGTATAGGGATAATAAAATGTTCAAAAAATATATATAGTATACAATGATACATATCGATATAGTAATTAAATGACACAATAAATTCTCATCAATCCCAAAGTAATTTAAAAAAAGTGTAGAGAGTAGTTATAAATCCACTAACTTGGACACTTCCACTAAAAAGTGCTAGATCTTAAATAATCATTCAAGATATAGCCTAAGGCTCTTTTTTGCTTTGCAGGTAATCCAAGGTGAACTGTGATTTACGGATTTCCCCTGGCCGTTATCATTGGCACTGAATTTTATCTCTTAACAAATTCACTTGTTATTTTCTTATTTTGTATTGTGTTATTTTGCCAATTTGTATTTTTGTATCCTTGTATTTTATTTATTTGTGTTTATTATGCAATATATGTGGTTTTAAATTCAAATATATTTTAAATATAATACATCGTGTTTTTTAAGTACAGACAAACATAGCGCCAATATATAATTATAATACTTACTCATTATATGCCCACTTATCACCCAGAGCATTATACTCGCTCACCATTATAAGTATTCCAATAGCATTCCTTAGGTTATATCTTGAATTATTTAAGATCTAGCACTTTTTAGTGGAAGTGTCCAAGTTAGTGGATTTATAACTACTCTCTACACTTTTTTGAAATTACTTTAGGTTTAATGAGAATTTATTGTGTCATTTAATTACTATATCGCTGTGTATCATTGTATACTATATATATTTTCTGAACATTTTATTATCCCTATCCACTATTTTGCACTTTAGCATTTATTGCGCTTTTTAGAATCCCATTTCTTTATCATTGTAACTATTGTAGGGGTTTTTTAGGAGAGACCTATTTCTTCTTTAAAGTTTGTGTAAATATCTTTTTTTGAAGCTGGTCATACTTTAGTTTGTAATAAAGGGATTATCAATATTTTTAAACAATACAATTTTTCAAGTAGACTGTCCCTTTAATTAGCATTTGAATACCAATTAGACTGTCTGTACAAATAGGTTTTCAGGATCAGCCCATTTAAATGAGCATATTTTTGAGAACAAACAGTGATGGCATTTATTGCGCTTTTTAGAATCCCATTTCTTTATCATAATCCCTTTATTACCCATTCCCCAGTTTTGCATAACCAACACTATTATATTAATACACTTTTTACCTCTATGGTGACAGTTTCATTAGACAAAATCTTCTATTTTAAATGACAAAATAAAGATAAAGGAGCTGTTGGCAAGCAATTTAATACACATCAGCAGATAAAATGGATTGTCAGCATGGTTTTTAACATCTGACATGGCAAAGTTTTAACAAGTAGGCCATTTGTATTGGTCTCTCAGTGTATACAGTGAAAGATAAGATAATGAGGAGTTGTGTAAATAGAAAGGTAAGATAGTGTGTGTGTTTCCTAATATCCCTTTAAACTACTGTGTGCTTGAAATTCGATTGTAACTATTGTTACCAGGGTTAGTATAGAAGCTTCTGCAGGCTTTGCTTGATAATCTTTTAGCTCAGGTGATACCCAGTTTCTGTAATGCACATTTGCTTATATCTGTTCCTCCTGTTACTTTGGTAGAACCACACATTGTGCTTTGTGATTTTGGGCAGAATCATTTGATTAATTCCTATGTGGTTTTTTATCCCAACATAGCACCATATGCTCAGCAAACTAACCTACAAGCAGTGTTACTTGGCTTGCTGTGGAGTTGCTGAAAGATATCATATGGTCTTCTGGCAAAAGTACAAAGCACTTTTTTTCTGTTTGATGTACTGTCTTAAACTTATATGCAAAATCTGATAATTGGGAAAGGAAGCAAAAGAGGGCTTATTAGGAAAGATATTTTCATTTCCGTTTCCTATTTGCCACTTTTTGTTTCATCTAATTTTGTGCTGCTTTTTTTTCCCCTTTATATTTGTTCTTTTTGTCATTGGAATAAAGAAGTATGCAATATATATGAATAACGCTCATATGGTCTATATTTAGATATTTAAAACATTTGTACTTGAGTGATAACGTAATAATATTCAAGATCTTACATACAGTAAAACAAATATTTAGAACACATTCACACTAAATACAGTGAAGGAATCCAAAAATAGATGGAACCTATTATATTTTTGACTTATGTAATAAGCAGATAGAATGAAGCAATACAGCATAACGTTTTGGCAGCGTGCAAGGTATCTTCTTCAGGTATATTCAATAATAAAGATATTTTGTTTAATCTTTTTAATGATGCACACCAGATTTAGTTAGCTGGGATATATAGTACTGAGTATTAGACAGGGCTGAATGACAGAGTAACGTTTTTAAAAAGCTTCTAATGTGTCTACCTAATTATTAAAGGCCAGATTACAAGTGGAGCACTAATTAACGGTCCCACTCAAGCGTTGTGCTTGATTGTGCTAGAAGTAAGCTTTTTGTGCACGTCGGGTTGCGTTCGTATTATGAGTTAAAAGTAAAAAAGTTTTCGTTGCGCGATAACCCGATGAGCATAAAAAGCCAAAATTAGAATATCACGTGCACGTTCATGTATTCCCCCATAGAAGTCAATGGAGAAAAAAAAGTGGGGAAAAAACAAACATCCCACTCTCACGCAAACCCAATCGCATAATTTCATGTGCGCTCACCCGCATTCAAATGTTCTTCACATAGAAGAATATGTTCTATTTATTCTTAAAAAAATATTTATCTATATATATATATAGATGATGGTTCTTTTTGCACAATATACACTGTATATATATGTATACCTATATCTATACATGATTATATATAGGTATAGATATATACAGATATATAGGAATATCCATTTATAAATACAAAGCACATATTTCCCATTGGAATGTGATATATTACAGTAAATACATAGTTAAAACCTTTATTAAATATGAATATTGCATAAATATGCTTTTTATTACATGTTTCCATCTACTTAACTGCAAAGGGCTCCAATGCACTTATTTATATGTCTATATATGTGTACATATGTATTTATGTGTTTATATGTGTGTATATGTCTGTAAATACATAAATGCACTTATTTATATGTCTATATATGTGTACATATGTATTTATGTGTTTATATGTGTGTATATGTCTGTAAATACATAAATGCACTTATTTATATGTCTATATATGTGTACATATGTATTTATGTGTTTATATGTGTGTATATGTCTGTAAATACATAAATACACTTATATATATGTCTATATATGTGTACACATGTATTTATGTGTTTATATGTGTGTATATGTCTGTAAATACATAAATGCACTTATATATATGTCTATATATGTGTACATATGTATTTATGTGTTTATATGTGTGTATATGTCTGTAAATACATAAATGCACATATAAATATACATTTGTATACATAAATAGACATATAAACATATTTATACATATAGATATTTAGAGATATGTCTGTATCTCATTATTGAAGGCATTTGCCTGCCTTTTTCTTCTCACACTTGAGACCTCATATCTTTGAACCCTTATAACTTTTGTGTGCAATATGTTTTTATTTATTTTTATATGATGGTGTTATTATGAGTGTAACTGTACTTTGTAATGTGTTTTTGAAGTGTTTTGTGACACTTTTTTGCTTCATCAAACAGTTAACCAGAGCTCCAAAGTCACGGTAATCTAGCGTAAATTTCCGATTGCACTCAAGCGATCACGTTTACTTTCAACTCGTAATACCAGCGGTAAGCCCGAGCGAGTGTAATCACCCGAGATAACCCACTTATTGCTGAGAAACATTTGCGCTCCACTCATAATCTAGCCCTAACTCTTTACGAATTACAGAGGGTCATGGCACATTGCTATGCTGTGCAGGGGGTTAACCTACATTTGTTAATTTTATAAAAAAATTTAATTGAGTTTTTTTAAAAGTGGTTTTATTTATTTATTTATTTATTTATTTATTTATTAACTAAATAAAGATGTGACAAATATTCATATAAAGGAGACACATTTCTTAAGTCATCTTTTGAAATATATTTTAAACATACATTTAAAAAGAGCTGTGCAGTGGGAGTTATTTTCACTTTTAATACAATGTATAAAAACTAAACCTAAATGTACAAGATTCATTAAAGCAATAGGACAATATATTTGAAGAGTAAACATAATTAAACACCTTGTAACTACAAGACGTTTTGTAGTCTTGTGGTCATGTACATACCAGCTGAGTATGAAACATTGTCGAATTCTGTGAAAACCAACATATTATTTTACTAGTAAACTTGCTAATAATATATGTAAAAAAAAAAAAAAACTTTTATGTATTTTAACTCTTATAATTGTGGGGGGTTTTCTACTGACACCCTGAGATACTAAAGTGCCTCTGACAAGATCCTGATCCCTGACCCTTCAGAATGCTACTGAATAATTGCTAGATCAGTGCAGGAGCAAATTTGTATCTGCTGCTAACTGGTCACAGGAGAGTAAATGAAATGTATATACTTTAGAGGCTTTTCAAGTAGTATGTCCATAGATTACAAAATAATGCAAATTTTGCTAACATAATGGTAGATTTAAATGCTTATAAAACATGTATTATATATGTATATTGTTTATAATGCAGTGCTTAGTTACAGATATGCACTATGCATATGTACAAATACATGTAATATTCCTTTAAAGTGCAAAAATCAACAGGTTTAAGATAAACTGAATATATTAAACTTCTTAGCTATGAAAGGAGCAACAACAAAATGTTCCCTGTAGTTCCTTAATGCAATTACTTGATGAAACTAAGTAATTTCATTTTGTAACCACAACATGAATAAGCTATATAAATGTCAATAATTCTCCTATGAGGACTGGGGTCTGGTGGTCAGCATCCAACCACAGTTTAGCATGGACTTTAATGCGTTTCCATTATTACTTAAATATGCACCCAGTAAAAATCTTTTAGTTCTTCAGGGATTATACAAGTATGGCACTGGCCTTTTAATTAATCAATTGCAAGTATGTTTCCTTATTCCAAACCCTAAGTACACACCATAAAGTTAGAGTTGATGTTTCCATTTACATCATGACATGCAATGTTGAATCCATTTGTCCTACAAACACTATCGTGGGTGCAAAGTTTGGTACTGTACACTTTCTGAAGTAAATGACCTGATTTCAATAATTTAATTAAAGACACTGATTCATTATGGATTTGTCAGTCACAGTATTATACGCATGGAAGGAAAGTAAGTACTTTATATAACACACTGCTCTACTTTTTTTTCTGTGAGGTTCTTCAAAAAATGTACTTCATTTACATCCATAAACTTTTATCTGAGAAAATCTGGAGACAACCTCATTGGTGGTAAATGATGGCTACTACAATTCCTGGTTTATACATTTGTGGCATTGAGTAATTGAGTGTCCCATAATTACTGTCCAATAAGTGGACAGACCGGAGTGTGTTGTGTGTGGTGTGTATTTATATATATATATATATATCACTAAAAAGGCACTTACTAAGTAAGCCACAGCTGAAAATACTGCTCCAAAGAACACGAGTCAAATGAGGCAAAAGTCAATGATAAACCCAAATAAATCTTATTTGCACTCAACCCAACCCAACCATAGTATATTCTGACACTACCGGTTGAGCTATTCCACAAAACACCTAACAGTGATCTTAAAAAAAACACAAATATACATTTCCAAAATGATTCCCCCAAAACATTGTGCATTACTCTCACCATGACTTAAAAGGTCATAAAACTAAATATTGTTCAAAAATGTCATCACACTTATTTAACTGCAAAGTACAATTTTAGAAGAGTCCAACGTTTCTAGAAATAATACTTTGCCTACTTTATATTTCTTTTTTAATACTGCATCATGCCGTTGTATCAATGTCCAAGACAGCCCCTGTACAAAGTCCATGAAATCCAGAAAAGTTATCAAATGGTAATGAGCATTATAAATATTTTATTAGGCAAAGTGTGTACACGTTCACATGTGCGATAGGGCTATACAGCACATGCATGTCTATTCGATTTACTTACCTCACACAGATCTTCTCTCCATCCTTCTGCGAATGGTCCTGTTTAACACTGCATAGTCACATGATGACCGCTCTGCATGAAGACAGAGCGGCGACGTTCTACTACAAGATGAGCGCAGAATCATGGGAATAAACATGGCGGTGCATGCTCTATATGTAGAGTCATCCATAGTTGGCTTTGCATAATGAGCCAAATGGAGAGATTGCAAATAATAAAAAATATTAAGGAATTTTTAAGCAATAAATGTTAAAATAGTTAATTACATTGAATTAAGCATCCTAATGTTTTAAATGATTAATTGTAAATCTGGGGAGATTTTTTTTAGATTTATGTCCCTTTAACATGACACTGCAAAATACCGTCATAACAAAAACAAAATTCCCATAGAATCCCAGCAGAAAACATTCAAGCTTTTTTTTGTCCCAGTTTTTGGGCCATCTGAAGATGATACATCCCATATTACATATTATAATCAATCAATCAAAACCAAAACAAACACATTAAAAAAAAATCTAAAGATATCTCAAAAACTCTACAAATGTTTTTTAAATTTGCAGATTATTGTCATTTTATAGAAATTGATGTCAGGTTGAGTTCTGATCTAAGGATTTTTTAAATTAAGCCTAGAAAGTAAGACCTATGATTGAAGGATCTGTCAAACTATAAAACTCCTAACTCAAATTTCTAGCAAAAACAGGGTTGTGTTATGTCCCTTATGCAAGTCTTATGATAAACCGTAATAACAAAATAAGGCCCAATGTTCAGTATATGGGTCTTATCTCTGTATACCAAAAATGTCATACATCCCCTCCACCCCAATACCATCCCAGTTCATCAATCATACATCCTGATATATCAAAAAAATGTAACCACAATGCACCTGACTCTAATACTTACCACACCTACATCACCTGCTTATCCAAAAGTTATTGTGATTTGAGAAATGTATTGGAGACCCTTGTTCTTATTTTTATTTCTCCAAATGTTATGGTCTACAAACGATCCTGATTGGTGGTCCATGTAACTCAAAAGAATGACCCAACCAAAGGATTATGTTTATTATGGGGAGAACTCAGAGAGTACTGTGCAGGTAATGGTGGTTATCTGAATTTGTATGGCCTCACTTCAATATTAATATAATTAAAACTTTTAATATTAAATTCTTACTAAGGGCCTTATTATCGAAAACGTGTAATTGAAATAAATCACTCAACAGGCCCTACATGATTTGCTTGAGTGCAATTTACAAAGGTTTATGATATATTTAAACTGCAGTGATTTGTGTAATTTATTATTGCATTTCATTGTTCATCAAGCACTACTTTATTTTGCTATAAATACACAAACTACTTTATTTTGCTATAAATACACTGTAATACATTTTAAGATCATGAAAATAAAGACTTTAAGGATCTATTGTTTTGGTGTAACTAAATATAAGTATTTCGTATGGTCTATTAAAACAACAACAAAGATATTTATATTTCATTAATACATTATTTTAAATATTTTTTTTGTATAATTAGTATAATTGTATAATTGTGTCCTATTTCCTACCTGATATATATATATATATATATATATTAGCACAAATATTACAAGTATATATATATATATATATTAGCACAAATATTACAAGTATATATATATATATATATATATATATATATATATATATATATATATATATATTAGCACAAATATTACAAGTATATATATATATATATATATTAGCACAAATATTACAAGTATATATATATATATATATATTAGCACAAATATTACAAGTATATATATATATATATATTAGCACAAATATTACAAGTATATATATATATATATATATATATATATTAGCACAAATATTACAAGTATATATATATATTAGCACAAATATTACAAGTATATATATATATTAGCACAAATATTACAAGTATATATATATATTCTTTTTGTTTTAATTTAAAAAAAAAATATTTTTTTTAAATATATTCTTTACATTGATATTTGGTCAGTTTGGAAATGCAGAATAAATACTAAATTAAGATACCACTCTTCTTCTAACCACAATTTGCAAATATTGATGTATATCAGTAATCTTCTTGTTACTTAATCCCAATTCATTTAAGAGGCAGGTCTTGTATCCAGGATGTTACATATTTTTATTTAGTCTGTGGCAGAGATTTAGTTCAGTGCTGATCTTTCCCCTTGTATAATTAAATTACCTTTTAATGAGGTAATAACAATTTTCTAAAACTACTATAACTATGCAAAAAGCAAATCCATTTTAGAAAAAAAATGTTTTTATAATAATATTAAATAGAACAACTGATGAGAGAGATAGGGTGAAAAAACAAACGAAAAATCTGACATGAAGGAATCTAAGTAAATGACATAAGTAAAGCTTTGATGTGTGGTAAAGGAGATTATATATCACATAAAGCATTAGATCCGGGTGGTCTGTGCGCATTCCACTAAAACACGTTACAGTGTGACTCTCTGCTTTCAAACATAAGAAATGTACCACTTATTTAAAACAGTGACCTAAACTCAGACACACATCAAACAATTTATTTCTGGGAAGGTCTTGGAACATGACTCCGTGCACACTGTAGTTGGATCGTATTCGCAGACACATAAAGCATGCTATTGTTTCGTGATGGGGTAATATCCCTCTTATTTATATTCTGCACTTCTGCATGAATATTACAGGCAGTAAGGATTCATTTTGCTTATCATTTGTAAAACATATTTTTGAACAATAGGGTAGAACATAACATAAAAAAAAGATTTACCAGCAATAACATGGGTAGATCGTGGGCTACAGAGGGTGCTATACATCCAAGTGTTTCACTGGGATTCGCACAAAACCCTTAAGATACAAGATGAACTGAATTTGCAAAGTGGTGTCTTTTTTATGTTTCAGCAGACAGAGAGGTAAACAACAGAAATATGGGATTTAAAAGAAATATACAGTAGGTCTAGATTACAAGTGTAGAGCTAATTTATTGCGTGCCAGTAAACTGACAAATTCGCCCATTTACGGTCTAGCGATAAATAAGTGGCAGGGTTATTGCTACCACAAGCTCGCGGTAGTAATTAGCGCCAATAATATTAACCAGACATCAGATCTCTGGTTAATTTTATAAATATCCCCCAACTGGCCCCAAAATTATGTATAGTGTGACTATGTTAAAATAATAAAATGTAGCATCTTTAATTTTATTAAAAATAACTGCATGAAGCAGTTTTTTAGGCTTAATGTTGGTGGGTGTCGGGTTTTAGGAAAAAAATGGCACTGAAAAGTGCCTTTACTTTGCGATCTATGGGGAACTGTGTGTTTCCTGTAAATATATATGTATATGCTTATATGCATATATATTTATGTGTTAATATGTGTATATACACATATTAACACATAAATGTATATGTATATATTCATATAAAGCAAGATCCGCATTCACTGGACTTGTATCAATGTGAAGTTTATTGCTGTGACCTTTCGGAACCAAGCTGCCCCTTCTTCAGACAAACCTCTTCATATATATTTAAATCTGCTGCCCATCACTGCATTCATTAGCTCCTTCGCTGTCCCATTGGAGCCTATAGAAGCGCGCTCTCATGCTTCCGTGCAATGCGAACGCTAGTATTACTAAGTGGAGCTTGATTATTCCCGTCGCAAATGCAATATTTTGCAATCCACTTGTAATCTGGGCATAGTTGGTAAAAGGTAGTCACCTGCCAGTATGCCCTGTACTACTGGTATTAAGTTAGTGGACCACTTTTTGCACCTTCAGATTTTATGCTCTAGAACAGCTCAAAGCAAAGAGTGTTGACGGTCCAGTTCTAGAAAATCTATAACCTAATGGGTACCATAAGGACATTTTTATTGAGCACTAGTGAGCAAATGCATTGCTATTAGTGGAGTGTTTTCCAGTAAAGCCTCAAATTTTCTTAAAAGATTTAAAGGGACAAGAAGTGAGATTCAGCTACAGAATGCAATTTAAAAAAATGTTCTCAATTTTCAGATAGAACATGCAGTTTTAAGAGACGTCCCAACTTACTACTTTTATCAAACTGTCCAGAGTTTTTTATATGCATGCTTTCTGAGGCACCAAGTCCTACTGAACATGTGCAAGAGTTCTCAGTGTATATGCATGTGAGTATGTGAAATTTATCAGAAAAAAATGCACCGCTCATTTAAAATTTAGAGTAAGCGCTATTGAATTGTCTTTTTGTTTTGTGCTTGTTTATTAAACAATGCTATTGTATTTAATGAACCTTTAAATTAACTTCTTTATTTGGTATTTTTGTTGAAACCTCGCTCTCTCCTTTAAAGCATAATAATGTAGCTCAAAATCATGTTTAGAATTCTTTGAGCATTGCTTTACCAATCTTTTCTAGAGTTGCGTTAGTGGGCGTTCCTGCTACTGACCTCTATAGTTGCGTGCAGTGCAGCATACATAATAAATTGCACACGGAACCTTTAGTCACATGGGAAAACAATCATTACAATTTACATTTGAAAAATATGTAAATGTTTCTAATTGTAAAATATTTACATGTCGGTTTTGTGTTTAGCCGTCTCAATACGTAGAACACAAGGTATGGCTAGAATGAATTACCTAAACTCGCATCTCGCCTTGGATTTATGTCTCATTATTTTATAGCTCACAAGGTTGTGACATTTTTATTTTATTTCTCTTTAAAGGGACAGTAAAGTAAAAATTAAATTTTCATGATTCAGAGTATGCCATTTTAAGCATCTACAATTTACTTATATTATCAAATTTGCTTTGTTCTCTTGGCATCCATTGTTGAAGAGTAAATCTAGGTAGACTGATAGGAGCTTAGGAGTGTGCATGTGTCTTTGGCATTCTATGGCAGCAGAGTATGCAACTATAGTTAACATTGGTATAAACATTGTTGCCAACACTGCTGCCAGTTGACTAAAGATTTGTGCACACTCCTGAGCTCACTTAGGGCCCGATGATCAAAAACTCGCCGGCAGGTAGAGAAATGAAATAAAATCTTTGATATTTGTTTTAGACCTTATATTGTAGTGTAGGGGTTTCTCCTTTACACCTGGAACCCTGCATAGTGAGACAAACCGTTCCTAAGCTAACATTTACATTTCATAACTAATTAGAGGGACCTCACCGAGCTGACGAGACTTGTTAGATCATCTCGCTGAAGCAGAGAGTGTTTGATTATCAGCCACTTAGAATTACTCTTTAACAATAAATGCCAAGAGAATTAAGCAAAATTCGTCATTAAAAGTAAATTGAGGCATAATTGTTTTTTTTAAATAATTTTTTTTTATTGAAGTCATAAGTAAATACAGAATATAGGGTATGCCCCAAAACATTTACAGGTCAATGTATACAAAGCATAGTTGGAAGAGTATTGCATTCTAGTATCTCAAACATTACCATAAAATGTGGGCTATCACATAGAAAGACTTCAGTTTTGTTGTAGAGTATCATGAACGTGATATAAGCAAAAAAGGTCCTCTCCTAGCTATATACAAAAAAGAGTAAGGTTTCTATTCAGATAATGGTAAGACTAGGGAGGAGGTAACTCTATAGATTTATGGGGGAGGGGGATGCAGCAGGCGAGAGCCGCTCAAAATGTAATAGGGGGGAGGGTGGAGGGGGGGATGGAGGGCGGAGTCAGCTAATATGTCAGCACTAGGAGCAAGTTTAGGTGGAACCAAAGGATTATTACTTAATATAAACATAACTATACTTATCCAATCCTTTATACTCCTATAGAGGGAGCCTGAAAACATATATACACAAGCTAAAACCACGAGTGTAATTTGAGAGTAGTTAAGTTGCGCTCTGCAAAGTTGTATAGTGTGGAGGGGGGATATTAGATTATATGGGGCCTAGGGGACCTCAGGGTGAGCCCCTCTCCTAGGGGAGTGCCACCTATAGGCAATGCGGGAAAAAGGAGGAAGGATATGACCCGCAGGCAACAAGTACCAGCGGGAAAGGGAGGAGAGAGGCTCAACTGGAACAAATAATGTGTACTTATGATGTGGGCATGACCATAGAGGAACTAGGGATGATATACATACAGCCGTAAATAATGATAACATATAACATATAGAATAAAAATAACACAACTTTTAGGCAACAAAAAGAGATACCTACACAACTCAATGTGTCAAAATGCAAGGTAGATGATACTCAGATAGAAGGGGCAATGAAGCATATTAAAACATGCAAATATAAGAAGTAGTAACAAACTATTGTTAGATATGACCAAAAAGAGGTAATAGTATTAGCTAGAGTTATGGGATTAAATACAGTCCCCTAATGCATAAGTTTGTTGTTCATCTTAAGATAATAGTAGAGGTATGAAAGAAATTATATAGTGCTAGCAACCTGTATCTCCAAAAGATTGTGTGGACACATATATAAAGTTATAGCAATGTTCAGAGGAGGTTTTACTCGATGTATGGTGGAGCTGAATAATGTCAGGGTACAGTTATAAAACGTGAGGAGTGGAGGCTGGTGGGCCCATTGGTAAGAGTGAATCAATCCTGATATGTCCCTGTATTAGCACAGACCTGCCACAATATAAACTCACTTTCATGCGTGTAAGGAAAAACTATTCATAGATGTCGATAGCTGATATTTTTAGTGCTGGCTAAAGGAGTTGATGCATGTATGTAAGCATGAGGGTTGAGGTATACACTTAACAAATTCGTATTAAAATCACAATCCATACCAATTCTTAGTGCATATAGAATATGCAGACTAACGGCTAGATTTAGAGTTTTGTCGGTAACGACCCGCGTAGCTAACGCTGGCTTTTTTCTGGCCGCACCATAAAAATAACTCTGGTATTGAGAGTCCACAGAATGGCTGCGTTAGGCTCCAAAAAAGGAGCGTAGAGCATTTTTAACGCAACTGCAACTCTCGATACCAGAGTTGCTTACGGACGCGGCTAGCCTCAAAAACGTGCTCGTGCACGATTCCCCCATAGGAAACAATGGGGCTGTTTGAGCTGAAAAAAAAACCTAACACCTGCAAAAAAGCCGCGTTCAGCTCCTAACGCAGCCCCATTGTTTGCTATGGGGAAACACTTCCTACGTCTGCACCTAACACTCTAACATGTACCCCGAGTCTAAACACCCCTAACCTTACACTTATTAACCCCTATTCTGCCGCCCCCGCTATCGCTGACCCCTGCATATTATTTTTAACCCCTAATCTGCCGCTCCGTAAACCGCCGCTACTTACATTATCCTTATGTACCCCTAATCTGCTGCCCCTAACACCGCCGACCCCTATGTTATATTTATTAACCCCTAATCTACCCCCCACAACGTCGCCTCCACCTGCCTACACTTATTAACTCCTAATCTGCAGAGCGGACCGCACCGCTATCATAATAAAGTTATTAACCCCTAATCCGCCTCACTAACCCTATAATAAATAGTATTAACCCCTAATCTGCCCTCCCTAACATCGCCGACACCTAACTTCAAACATTAACCCCTAATCTGCCGACTGGAGCTCACCGCTATTCTAATAAATGTATTAACCCCTAAAGCTAAGTCTAACCCTAACACTAACACCCCCCTAACTTAAATATAATTTAAATCTAACGAAATTAATTAACTCTTATTAAATTATTCCTATTTAAAGCTAAATACTTACCTGTAAAATAAATCCTAATATAGCTACAATATAAATTATAATTATATTATAGCTATTTTAGGATTAATATTTATTTTACAGGTGACTTTGTATTTATTTTAACCAGGTACAATAGCTATTAAATAGTTAAGAACTATTTAATAGCTAAAATAGTTAAAATAATTACAAAATTACCTGTAAAAGAAATCCTAACCTAAGTTACAATTAAACCTAACACTATACTATCATTAAATTAATTAAATAAAATACCTACAATTACCTACAATTAAACCTAACACAACACTATCAATAAATTAATTAAATACAATATGTACAAATAACTACAATTAAATAAACTAACTAAAGTACAAAAAATAAAAAAGAACTAAGTTACAAAAAATAAAAAAATATTTACAAACATAAGAAAAATATTACAACAATTTTAAACTAATTACACCTACTCTAAGCCCCCTAATAAAATAAGTTCAAAGCTCTTTTACCTTACAAGCCCTGAACAGGGCCCTTTGCGGGGCATGCCCCAAAGAATTCAGCTCTTTTGCCTGTAAAAAAAAACATACAATACCCCCCCCCACCAACATTACAACCCACCACCCACATACCCCTAATCTAACCCAAACCCCCCTTAAATAAACCTAACACTAAGCCCCTGAAGATCTTCCTACCTTGTCTTCACCATGCCAGGTATGACCGTCCGTTCCAGGCTCCGATATCTTCATCTAAGCCCAAGCGGGGGCTAGACATCCATCATCCGACGGCTGAAGAAGTCCAGAATAGGCTCCAAAGTCTTCATCCTATCCGGGAAGAAGAGTAGATCCGGACCGGCAACCATCATCTTCCAAGCGGCATCTTCTATCTTCATCCGATGAGGACCGGCTCCATCCTGAAGACCTCCACCGCGGACCCATTTTCATCCGGTGACGTCCAACTGAAGAATGACGGTTCCTTTAAGGGACGCCATTCAAGATGGCGTCCCTCGAATTCCGATTGGCTGATAGGATTAGGATAGGAATCTTGGATGACGTCCATTAAAGGAACCGTCATTCTTCAGTTGGACGTCGCCGGATGAAGATGGGTCCGCGGTGGAGGTCTTCAGGATGGAGCCGGTCCTCATCGGATGAAGATAGAAGATGCCGCTTGGAAGATGATGGTTGCCGGTCCGGATCTACTCTTCTTCCCGGATAGGATGAAGACTTTGGAGCCTATTCTGGACTTCTTCAGCCGTCGGATGATGGATGTCTAGCCCCCGCTTGGGCTTAGATGAAGATATCGGAGCCTGGAACGGACGGTCATACCTGGCATGGTGAAGACAAGGTAGGAAGATCTTCAGGGGCTTAGTGTTAGGTTTATTTAAGGGGGGTTTGGGTTAGATTAGGGGTATGTGGGTGGTGGGTTGTAATGTTGGGGGGGGTATTGTATGTTTTTTTTACAGGCAAAAGAGCTGAATTCTTTGGGGCATGCCCCGCAAAGGGCCCTGTTCAGGGCTGGTAAGGTAAAAGAGCTTTGAACTTTAGTAATTTAGAATAGGGTAGGGCATTTTTTATTTTGGGGGTCTTTGTTATTTTATTAGGGGGCTTAGAGTAGGTGTAATTAGTTTAAAATTGTTGTAATATTTTTCTTATGTTTGTAAATATTTTTTTATTTTTTGTAACTTAGTTCTTTTTTATTTTTTGTACTTTAGTTAGTTTATTTCATTGTAGTTATTTGTACATATTGTATTTAATTAATTTATTGATAGTGTAGTGTTAGGTTTAATTGTAGGTAATTGTAGGTATTTTATTTAATTAATTTAATGATAGTATAGTGTTAGGTTTAATTGTAACTTAGGTTAGGATTTATTTTACAGGTAATTTTGTAATTATTTTAACTAGGTAACTATTAAATAGTTCTTAACTATTTAATAGCTATTGTACCTGGTTAAAATAATTACAAAGTTGCCTGTAAAATAAATATTAATCCTAAAATAGCTACAATGTAATTATTCGTTATATTGTAGCTATTTTAGGGTTTATTTTACAGGTAAGTATTTAGCTTTAAATAGGAATAAGTTATTTAATAAGAGTTAATTTATTTCGTTAGAATAAAATTATATTTAACTTAGGGGGGTGTTAGGGTTAGGGTTAGAATTAGCTTTAGGGGTTAATAAATTTAATAGAGTAGCGGTGCAGTCCGCTCGGCAGATTAGGGGTTAATAAGTGTAGGCAGGTGGAGGCGACGTTGTGGGGGGCAGATTTGGGGTTAATAAATATAATATAGGGGTCGGCGGTGTTAGGGGCAGCAGATTAGGGGTACATAAGGATAACATAGGTGGCGGCGCTTTGCGGTCGGCAGATTAGGGGTTAATTATTGTAGGTAGCTGGCGGCGACGTTGTGGGGGGCAGGTTAGGGGTTAATAAATATAATATAGGGGTCGGCGGTGTTAGGGGCAGCAGATTAGGGGTACATAAGGATAACGTAGGTGGCGGTCGGCAGATTAGGGGTTAAAAAAAATTAATCGAGTGTCGGTGATGTGGGGGGGACCTCGGTTTAGGGGTACATAGGTAGTTTATGGGTGTTAGTGTACTTTAGAGTACAGCAGTTAAGAGCTTTATGAACCGGCGTTAGCCAAGAAAGCTCTTAACTACTGACTTTTTTCTGCGGCTGGAGTTTTGTCGTTAGATTTCTAACGCTCACTTCAGCCACGACTCTAAATACCGGAGTTAGAAAGATCCCATTGAAAAGATAGGATATGCAATTGATGTAAGGGGATCTGCGGTATGGAAAAGTCGCGGCTGAAAAGTGAGCGTTAGACCCTTTTTTTACTGACTCCAAATACCGGCGGTAGCCTAAAACCAGCGTTAGGAGCCTCTAACGCTGGTTTTCACGGCTACCGCCAAACTCCAAATCTAGGCCTTAACAAATAAGGACGACAAGAAACCAACATAGGAAGAATTTGTGAAGTTTGTGTGACACATCCTGCCTTAATGTAGTTAGAGACTTTAAAAGACAGCTCCCTCTAATACGTAAACTACCCTACTTCAGCCTGTTGCGCGCTAAAATAAATATGATATGCTAGCATAGGAAGTACAGCTTACATTGAATAATGATCAAGTCTCAAATACTGTCCTGTTTATATATGAGTCCATCAATACCTATGAGAGTTCGTAGTGTTACAATTTGTGATCCGTATAGGCAAGATAAGAGGAGAGCCCTAAACACTGCCCTGCTTTACTTACACATTGGCCTGCTTAGCTCGGGTTACCTGAGAAGGATATGTGAAAAATTAAATTTAGTCTCCTGTTGGAAAGAGCTCCTATAATACAGCTTAACTTACAATAACATATACAATGTAAAAGCTAAAGAGCATCCTGTCACTTTCCAGTTAAAACAAGTGAATGAAAACATATACACTAATAGGGAACATTTAAGAAAATAGTGAACGATGGAACCAGATGACTGCAAAACACACGGTTTCCAGTCCAACTCCCAAAACTTTTTACTTGCAGAGTAAGTAGGGAAAAGGCGTGTAAATGCCAGGCTAGACAATTTGAATGGCGAGTATGTCAGGCACTCTGAGGTTAACCCATTCCTCTCCTTAGGAGCTGTTCATGTCCAAACAAGTGTTTAATGAGGGACCAGTGCATATGGACATTAGGTTCTTTTATCAGTTCACAGCCTCCTGGGTCAAACGGGTCTAGAAGTGTTGTAGCACAAAATTCAATGTCTCTCCTGCGTGGTGCAGATAGTGACCCCTTCTGAGTATCAGTCTCTGCGACCGCATGGAAGGTAAACCGCTCACAACTTAGCAGGGAAAGGCCATCAGGCAGACCGTAATTGTGAATTGCGTGGTAGTATCTCCACAGAGTCCCCGGTTCACTAATTGGCTCGGTAAAGGCTCTTCTCACATGCTCACCTGCGGAGTCGTAGCCCGGATGGCTGCAGTCTGGCGGCCCCAAAAACAATCTGCGTTTCCGAGCTGGAAGAGGTATGTTTACCCGACTGCTATTTACCCGGAGCTCTCTCTTTACAAATGAGTAGGTAGGATTCTGTGTTGAGGCGCTAGCCGTATCTCTCTGAGCCGCGCTATATCTGGGCAGGGAAGGATCAGGAACGATACTAGGTGTCATAGTAATGACCAATGTAGAGTCTGGTAGCCTTTCCCTTTGCTCGCAGGATCGATCTCTGTAGGTAGGTGAAATGATACTTTCCACCTTGTTCTGCTGCTGCGATTCACACTGTGTTACGGAGGCTCTTAAACGGGCAGAGATGTCAGTGAACCCGATCGACATCCGCAAACTCAGATCTTGCAGGGCTGCGTAAATGTCTGACCAGGCTTCCATGTCTTTTGACGCCATAATAGGTGTAGGCCGTAATAGCCTAGTCAATTCTCAGCCGGTATGGGTAATCGAATAATGTAGCTATCGCAGTCTTCCGATGGGGTAGGGAGTATCCTGCAGGGGTTAAATTAGTTTTGGGGAAAATTTCAGAGGGTTTAGTCCCTATTTACCACATAATGAAATAAATTGCAGCAGGAGCTCCCATATACACGTCTTTCTTGTTCAGTTGCTGGCTCCGCCCTCAATTGAGGCATAATTTTGACTTTACTGTTTCTTTAAGTTCTCTTTTGTACCTGTGCTAAAGATGATGGTTTTATAGAGAGAGTCACTGTTACACAGTAGATGCAGCTCCAATAGTTATAATGGAGAATGACTTGCAACTCCATTTTCACAAACATTTTTCAGCAAGATATTAGTTTCACAAACAGGTTTTGTTTAATTTAAGCCATTGTTTGTAACAAAGTTATACATATAGTGCTCAAGACACGTGCACACTCCTCAGCCTACCTCAGTATGCTAAGTTTCAACAAAGGATTCCAAAAGAAAGGCACATTTGACAATAGCAGATTCTTTTTGAATCATGAAACTCTAATTCATGAAACTCTAATTGTGACTTTCATGCCCCTTTATAGATCTATTGCCAAATGATGGAATTTTAGGTCTTTTGCAATTGAATAAAAGAAAATGGATATTAATTTAGGCAGGCAAAGCATCAAGGGTGTAGCAATAGTTGGTGCAATAGTTGCAGAAACACTGGGACCCATGGCACACAGGCCCTGCCCACAAGCTGTCCACAACAACAGGAAAGCCTACCCACAAGGCACCAACAACGTCACGGGTAGAACAATTGATGGTGGAACAGATGCATGAACACCAGGAACCCTGACAGCAGATCACCTGTCACCACTGCAGGGGGCAGCAACCCATAATTCTCAGAGGACGCTGGTACATTGGCTGGAACAAAGCTCCTCTCTTATCTTTCCTTTCAAGTCTCAGGTGCAGCAGTCAGTCGGACAGTGATGCAGAAGGCTAGGCATTACAGGGGTTGAGCATATTATCCAAGATCTCTTTTGTGCATACAGCTGACATGAGGGGCAGTAATAGCCATACTCACTTGGGTATAAAGTTAGAATAAAGATGGATGCATGGACATGAATATGCCATGGTGTCTCACTTGAGTATATAGTTTTCATAAAGAGGAATGAAGGGACATTCATTTTTCCTGGGGTCTCACTTTTTTATATTGCTGATATAAAGATGAACACATGGATAAGAAAATCCCCTGAGGTCTCACTTAGGCATATACCTAGCATAAAGGGCTGCAGGGGTGTTTTCCTGCTCTCAGTTATTTATACAGCTGGTAAAGAGTTTGGTATTTAAAGGTGCATTATTCTTAGCAGACATTGATTATTACATTCTTGCACAGTGGCTCTCTATTCACTGACCAACATGTAAATCATTTGCCAGTAGTCTGTCAGTTAACTAAATACATTCTCATAAAAACAAATCAAATAAATGTGTAGACAATAAATACATTTTATCAGTGATAGCTGGTTCAGTTGTGTTGTAAATGTTAAAGGTTTTTCTTGGTTTATATTAAAATGGATGTGGCTTTTATTAAGAAATAACTACAAATTGTGGCATGAGGGGTCTACAAAAACTAAGCTAACTCATTATGAAAACTTGTTTAGTGTGTCTGGAAATGTTACCAAATGCATAGTTGTTGTCAAATGGGGGGCACCTCCTGCATAATGACAGTCCCCTCTGTGTTCCCCCTAATTGTGATTATCCCTTTCAGTATAGTAACTGCGCAATATAAATTGACTCATACATGAGTAGGTCTTTGGCATTAGCAATTACTAGTAGCCCCTCTACTTATTACTACAGTGGCAAGAAAAAGTATGTGAACCCTTTAGAAATGATTGCATGTATGTATAAATTTGTCTTAAAATCTGGTTTGATGTTCATATAAGTTACAGTAATCAATAAACACAATCGGCTAGATTACGAGTTTTGCGGTAAGAGGGGCTCGGTGCTAACTTTCAAGTTATTGTCACTGCTCACCTCCCGATAGCGCTGCTATTACAGGTTTACAAAAACCCGGCGTTAGCAGGCAATAAGTGAGCGTTGAGCAAAATTGAGCTCCATACCGCACTCCAATACCAGCGCTGCTTTGAGCTGGTTTTACGTGCTCATACACGATTTCCCCATAGACATCAATGGAGAGAGCCTGCTAAAAAAAAGCCTAACACCTGCAATAAAGGATCATAAAGCTCTGTAACACAGCCCCATTGATTCCTATGTATGTTTACACCTAACACCATAACATAAACCCCCGAGTCTAGACACCCCTAATCTGCTGCCCCCGACATCGCTGACACCTACATTATACTTATTAACCACTAATCTGCCATTTTCAACATCGCCGACACCTACATTATACTTATTAACCCCTAATCTGCCACCTTCAACATCGCCAACACCTACCTACATTTATTAACCCCTAATCTGCTGCCCCAATGTCGTCGCTACCTACATTACACTTATTAACCACTAATCTGCCGCCACCGACATCGCCGCCACCTACATTACACTTATTAACCCCTAATCTTCCGCCCCCAACGTCGCCGCCACTATACTAAAGTTATTAACCCCTAACCCTAAGTTTAACCCTAACACCCACTGACTTTAATGTAATTAAAATAAATCTAAATAAAACTTACTATTAATAAATAAATAATTCCTATTTAAAACTAAATACTTACCTGTAAAATAAACCCTAAGCTAGCTACAATATAACTAATAGTTACATTGTAGCTATCTTAGGTTTTATTTTTATTTCACAGCTAAGTTTGTATTTAATTTAACTAGGTAGACTAGTTAGTAAATAGTTATTAACTATTTACTAACTACCTAGCTAAAATAAATACAAAGTTACCTGTAAAATAAAACCTAACCTGTCTTACACTAAAACCTTACCTTACACTACAATTAAATAAATTACATTTATTAAATACAATTATCTAAATTACAAAAAAAACACACTAAATTACACAAAATAAAAAAGAAAATATTTAAACTAATTACACCTAATATAATAGCCCTATCAAAATAAAAAAGCGCCCCCAAAATAAAAAAACCCTAGCCTAAACTAAACTGCCAATAGCCCTTATAAGGGCCTTTTGCGGGGCATTGCCCCAAAGAGATCAGCTCTTTTACCTGTAAAAAAAATGGCGTCCCTTGAATTCCGATTGGCTGATAGAATTCTATCAGCCAATCGGAATTAAAGGTGAAAAAATCCTATTGGCTGATGCAATCAGCCAATACAATTGAGCTTCAATCCTTCAATCATTCGAGAAGAGTCATCAGAAGAAGAGGATGCTTTGCGCCGGATGTCTTAAAGATGGAGCCGCTCCACGCCGGATGGATGAAGATAGAAGATGCCGTCTGGATGAAAACTTCTACCGGCTTGGATGAAGACTTTGGCCCGCTTGGATGAAGACTTCTGCTGGCTTCGCTGAGGACTTCTGCCGCTTCGTTGAGGATGGATGTCGGGTCTTCAAAAACTGTAAGTGGATCTTCGGGGGTTAGTGTTAGGTTTTTTAAGGGTTTATTGGGTGGGTTTTATCTTTAGCTTAGGGTATGGGCAGAAAAAGAGCTAAATGCCCTTTTAAGGGCAATGCCCATCCAAATGCCCTTTTCAGGGCAATGGGGAGCTTAGATTTTTTTAGATAGGTTTTTATTTGGGGGGTTTGGTTGTGTGGGTGGTGGGTTTTACTGTTGGGGGGGTGTTTGTATTTTTTTTTACAGGTAAAAGAGCTGATTTATTTGGGGCAATGCCCCGCAAAAGGCCCTTTTAAGGGCTATTGGTAGTTTAGTTTAGGTTAGGTTTTTTTTTATTTTGGGGGGGCTTTTTTATTTTGATAGGGCTATTAGATTAGGTCTAATTAGTTTAAATATTTGATAATTTCTTTTTTATTTTGTGTAATTTAGTGTTTGTTTTTGTAATTTAGTTAATTGTATTTAATTAATGTAATTTATTTAATTGTAGTGTAAGGTTAGGTGTTAGTGTAAGACAGGTTAGGTTTTATTTTACAGGTAAATTTGTATTTATCTTAACTAGGTAGCTAGTAAATAGTTAATATCTATTTACTAACTAGTCTACCTAGTTAAAATAAATACAAACTTAGCTGTGAAATAAAAATAAAACCTAAGATAGCTACAATGCAACTATTAGTTATATTGTAGTTAGCTTAGGGTTTATTTTACAGGTAAGTATTTAGTTTAAAATAGGAATTATTTAGTTATTAATAGTAGGTTTTATTTAGATTTATTTTAATTACATTGAAGTTAGGGGTGTTAGGGTTAGACTTAGGGTTAGGTTTAGCTTTAGTATAGTGGCAGCGATTTTGGGGCAGCAGATTAGGGGTTAATAACAGTAATGTAGGTTGCGGCGATGTTAGTGACAGCAGGTTAGGGGTTAATAATATTTAACTAGTGTTTGCGATACGGGAGTACGGCTGTTTAGAGGTTAATATGTTTATTATAGTGGCGGCGATGTCCGTAGCGGCAGATTAGGGGTTAATCGTTTTGTTTTAGTGTTTGCGATGCGGGAGGGCCTCAGTTTAGGGGTTAATAGGTAGTTTATGGTTGTTAGTGTACTTTTTAGCACTTTAGTTATGAGTTTTATGTTACGGCGTTGTAGCATAAAACTCATAACTACTGACTTTCAGTTTATGGTATGGATCTTGACGGTATAGGGTGTACAGCTCACTTTTGGCCTCCCAGGCAGACTCGTAATACCGGCGCAAAGGAAGTCCCATTGAAAAAGGACTTTTGGAAAGCTGCGGTAGTTACGTTGCATTACGGCCAAAAAAGTGTGCGGTACACCTAAACCTGCAAGACTCGTAATACCAGCGGTAGTGAAAAAGAGCCTTAACGCTGCTTTTTCACTCATACCGCAAAACTCGTAATCTAGCCGAATATGTTTTAACTAATAGCACATACATTATTGTATTGTTCTTGTACATATTGAATATATCGTTCAAATATTCATAGTATAGGTTGAAAAAAGTATGTGAAATCCTAGGCTAATGACTTCAACAAAAGCTAATTAGATTTGGAAATTGGCAAACCTGGTGTGCAATTAATGAAACGAGATTGGAGGTGTGGGTTAGAGATATTTTGACTTATTAAAAGCACTTAAACATTGATGTAAACCCTGCCTCACAAAAAAGAACTCTCAGAAGACCTGAAAATTGGAAAGGGGCTTCCAATTTATCTCAAGAGCTTAGATATTCATCTGTCCACTGTTAGAAAAATTGTCTTTAAATGGAGATGATTTAGTTCTAAGGCTACTCTTCCTAGTAGAGGCCACTCAGCCAGGATGACTCAAAGGAAACAATGCACAACTCTCAATGAGATAAAAAAGATCCCGAGAGTGACAGCTAAAAATGTGAAGAAATCATTGGAACTGGTTAACATCTCTGTTCACAAGTCTACTATATGAAAAACATTGAACAGGCAGGGTGTCACTGGCAGGACACCATGAATAAAGCCACTGCTTTCCCAAAAAAACATTGCTGCGCGCCGGATGTTTGCCAAAGAACACATTGACACTCAACAACGCTACTGGGAAAATGGACTGATGAAACTAAGGTTGCGTTGTTTGGAAAGAACACTCAGTACTATTTATGGTGTAAAAAGGGCTCCTCATAACAGCATGAAAACATCATCTCAATGGTTAAGTACAGTGGAGGGAGCATCATGATTTGGGGGAGCAAAGTGGATATGGGATAAGCGCCCAAAGGAAAAGAGCTGTCTGATAAGATCTCACTAAAAAACAATATAAAATATTTAATAAACAATCATTAACAAATATAAAATAAACAAAATGTGAAATAAGATGCCGGAACCTATACATACAATGACGTATATAAAAATGGTCAATAGAGTACAATAAATGATACACATGAAAAGCAGCGGTCGTAGATAAACTCAACCTCCTAGATAATGAAATCACTAAAGAGTATAAAAGTTTCGGTGAGTTCAGAGAATAAGGTGTATGGATGTAACTAAAATAGGTGAAAGCACCATAAAATGTTCTGATGTATGGAGTTGTATAGTTTGTGTCGAACAAAAGAGGAGTACCTTTACCAAGCATTGCTAAACCATTACTCCGGCGTCTGTGTTCACTTGATGACTCTTTAGGTCACATGACCCTGATACTCCATTCCCGGAGCTTTTTCCTGAACAGAAATTATGTGCGTTCCATTTTGTAATTCCTGTGTAGGGAGGCGTGATACAAAGTTGCAACTTTGATTAACGAAATATAACAGAGTTCCAGATATTGAGGTTTATTTATCAAAGGTCTGTCGGACCTGATCCGACAGTGCGGATCAGGTCTGACAGACCTCGCTGAATGCGTAGAGCAGTACGCTCTCCGTATTCAGCATTGCTGGTGCAATGCCGCCCCCTGCAGATTTGCCAGCAGGGGGGTGTCAATCAACCCGATCGTACTCGATCGGGTTGAATTGTGGCAATCTCTGTCTGCCTGCTCAGAGCAGGCGGACAGGGTTATGGAGCAGCGGTCTTTAGTCTGCTGCTTCATAACTGCTGTTTCTGGCGAGCCTGCTAGTGATGTCGAGAACCTAAAAATTTCGGTTCGCGAACGGTGGACTCAAACTTCCACAACTGTTCGCGAACCGGCGTACCGGGCGAACCGCCATAGACTTCAATAGGCAGGCGAACTTTAAAACCAACAGGGACTCTTTCTGGCCACAATAGTGATGGAAAAGTTGTTTCAAGGGGACTAACACCTGGACTGTGGCATGCCGGAGGGGGATCCATGGCAAAACTCCCACGGAAAATTACATAGTTGATGCAGAGTCTGCTTTTAATCCATAAAGGGCATAAATCACCTAACATTCCTAAATTGTTTGGAATAACATGCTTTAAAACATCAAGTATGATGTTGTATCGATCAGGTAGTGTAAGGGTTACGTCCGCTTCACAGTGACAGACCAAACTCCCCGTGTAATGCACCGCAAACATTCCATTTGCACAACCACCAGATAGATAGATTTGATAGATAGATACATAGATCAATAGATGCAATATACATATGATAGATACAAATTACATAGATCAATCGATGCAATAAACATTTGATAGATACGAATTACATAGATCAATAGATGCAATATACATTTGATAGATACGAATTACATAGATCAATAGATGCAATATACATTTGATAGATACAAATTACATAGATCAATAGATGCAATATACATTTGATAGATACAAATGATAGTTAGATAGATTTGATAGATAAATATATAGATTTGATAGATATATAATTTCACTAGACAGAGAATTACAAGACGTGCAGTCTGGGACCCATGGTAAGGTTCTCAGAGGCAGTTGCGGCGCCAGGGGAAGTGTATATGGCATGGATTTTTGGAACCGGGAGATGGAAAAAGATGCTTGGTCGGTCCTCCTGCTTCAAATTTGGGGCACTGCCCGTGCAGTCTTTTGTGCCACCAGATATGAGTGGTGTGTTAAGTAGTACTATTCTGATCAGTTTAATACCTGTTACTCCCCCTATCGGCGGAGGTGTATATGGCATGGATTTTAGGAAGCGGGAGATGGAAAAAGATGCTTGGTCGGTCCTCCTACTTCAAATTTGGCCGAAACACAAGTGGCTGTCACAAAACAGTCCGGCCACGAGATAGATAGATTTGATAGATAGATACATAGATTACATAGATCAATAGATGCAATATACATTTGATAGATACGAATTTCATAGATCAATAGATGCAATATACATTTGATAGATACGAATTACATAGATCAATAGATGCAATATACATTTGATAGATATGATTGATAGATAGATTTGATAGATAAATAATTTCACAGACAGAGAATTACAAGACGTGCGGTCTGGGACCCATGGTAAGGTTCCCAGAGGCAGTTGCGGCACCAGGGGACGTGTATATGGCATGGATTTTAGGAAGCGAGAGATGGAAAAAAATGCTTGGTCGATAAAATTAAATAACACTAGCAGACTGATGTAAATGTTTTTTTTTACAAAATTTACACTAATGTTACAACAGATAGGAGTGGTGGCACTGAGGATGGAAGTAGGCACAGTATATGCTGGGAGCCTGACACACAGGCTGGCACTAGTGGCAGGCTGGCCTGGCAACTAAAATTAAATAACACTAGAAGACTGATGTCAAAGTTTTTTTTTTTTTAAAGTTACACTAATGTTACAACAGATATGAGTGGTGGCACTGAGGATGGAAGTAGGCACAGTATATGCTGGGAGCCTGACACACAGGCTGGCACTAGTGGCAGGCTGGCCTGGCAACTAAAATTAAATAACACTAGCAGACTGATGTAAAAGTTTTTTTTTACAAAATTTACACTAATGTTACAACAGATAGGAGTGGTGGCACTGAGGATGGAAGTAGGTACAGTATATGCTGGGAGCCTGACACACAGGCTGGAACTAGTGGCAGGCTGGCCTGGCAACTAAAATTAAATAACACTAGCAGACTGATGTAAAAGTTTTTTGTTTTTTTTTAAAAGTTACACTAATGTTAAAACAGATATGAGTGGTGGCACTGAGGATGGAAGTAGGCACAGTATATGCTGGGAGCCTGACACACAGGCTGGCACTAGTGGCAGGCTGGCCTGGCAACTAAAATTAAATAACACTAGCAGACTGATGTAAAAGTTTTTTTTTAAAAGATTTACACTAATGTTACACCAGATATGAGTGGTGGCACTGAGGCTGGCAGTGGCAGGCTGGCCTGGCAACTGAAATTAGATTACACTAGCAGACTGATGTAAAAGTTTTTTTTAAAAAAATTACACTAATGTTACACCAGATATGAGTGGTGGAAAACAGAGCAATTAGGCACAGTATATGCTGTGGGCCTGACACACAGGGCTGATGGAAAATGAAATTAGATTACACCAGCAAACTGATGTAAAAGTTTTTTTTTTTTACATTTACACTAATGTTACACCAGATATGAGTGGTGGCACAGAGCAATTAGTCACAGTATATGCTGTGGGCCTGACACACAGGCCTGATGGAAAATGAAATTAGATTACACTAGCAAACTGATGTAAAAGTTTTTTTTTTTTTAATTTACACTAATGTTACACCAGATATGAGTGGTGGCAGTGAGCAAGTAGGCACAGTATATGCTGTGAGCCTCACACACAGGCTGACAGGCAGGCAGGCAAATGCAATTAGATAACAAAAAAAAACCAAAAAAAAAAAACGACTGAAGTTCTAGCCCTTAAAAGGGCTTTTTGGGCTGAAGTTCTAGCCCTAAAAAGGGCTTTTTGGGGTGCTGTCCTTACAGCAGAGATCAGATGAGTCCTTCAGGACTGTAGTGGACACTGAATACACTAGCCTAGCTATCAATGTCCCTATAAAATCACCAGCAGCAGCACTATCACTCCTCTCACTAAGAATGCAGGATCGTAATAAATCTAAAATGGCTGCTGCCCAGGAGCTGGGAGGGTCTGGGAGGGAGTGTCTGCTGCTGATTGGCTGAAATGTGTCTGCAGACTGTGAGATACAGGGTCAAAGTTTACTCAATGATGACGAATAGGGGGCGGATAAAACATCGCATATGTTCGCCCGCCGCGGCAAACGCGAACATGCTAAGATTGCCGGGAACAGTTCTCCGGCGAACTGTTAGCGACATCACTAGAGCCTGCAGGTTCGCCAGAAACACGGGCCCTCAAGCTCCATTTGGAGCTTGATAAATGGGCCTCATTATGTGAGCTCCACAACAGATATGTGTATAATTTGGATCACTCCTAGGTAGCACAAAGTGACAGATGCACCCGTCCTGCTCACTATATTCTCAGTTACTTCAGGTGATGTAGCCACCTGAAGCTCAGTAGAAGTTAGGTAGTGCAGCAGGACAATGATCCTAAACATTGAAGTAAATCCACTAAAGAAGGGCTTAAAAAAGAAAATCAGCTTTTTGGAGCATCCCAGTCAGAGTCAAGACCTTAACCACATAGAGATGCTGTCGAATGACCTCAATACATCCTAAGAATATGGCTGAGTTGAAGCAGTTCTATAAGGAAGAGTGGTCCAAAATTCCACCTGAACGTTGTGCAGGTCTATTCCGCAGCTACCGGAAACACTTGGTTGAGGTTATTGCTGCCAAATGAGGATCACCTAGGTATAAAATCCAAGTGTCCCCCCCTTACTTTTTCCACAGAACTGTAAATGTTTAAAGGGATGTGTTTGTGTGTTGTTAGCTTAAGCACATTGTGTTTGTCTATACGTGTGTCTTTGATGAAGAGGAGATGACATTTTATGGCATATTCATGCAGAAAAACAACTAATTCCAAATGGTTCACATACTTTTTCTTGCCACTGTAAATCTTTTTGATTTTTTTTTTTGGTATTGTACTCAGTGCATAGGTAAATGAACTAGTACACAAAATGTATGGAGAAGCATCAAACTATAATGAACAAGATCTATATGAGAGAAAAGGGAGCTTGAAAACAACATTTCAAAAGCTAATTGTTCCATGTCAAGGACATCTTCTCTAATAGATGTAAATTTAAAGATTACATTTTCACAGTTTGAGAAATGTAAACCCGAATCCGGATTCATTTAATAGATAATTTGCAAAGGAACTGAAGAAAAATTCAATGTTAAAGTGATTCAGGATTTCCTCTTTAAAGTTTGGAGTTTGTGGCCAAATTTGGACTGGGCGCAACATCTGTTTAGTGGAAGAGACTTGTCATCTAGTTCCAATTTTAGTCACTAATTTCTGTTGATATATAGACACATATTTGTGTCAGCAACTTGGTATTGCTGCACTTTAAATTTGGTTGGATTTGTTCTATTTAAAAGGGCATAACCAGCTTACAGGTCAGATAAAAGTTTGTTTTCTGCATTAAATAAAATTCTGATAACAACATTTTTGTTGTTGAAAGTGCCAACGTGTAGCAGTAATTTTTTTGTCAATATGTTGTTTGTTTGTTTGTTTGTTTGCAGCAGGATTTTGATTGACATTTATTGCCTTAGACTACATACATTGGCCTCCATTTATTAAAAGACTGGCGGACAAGGTTTGCTCCTGGGAACCTGTCCGTCCACCTTTGCAGGGAGTGGGCAGTATACGCTGCCCACATTTAACATTGCACAAGACGCTGCTTGTGCAATGCCGGCCCTGCATGTGCATGGCCAATAATTGTCAATCATCCAGATCAGATCGAATTTGTATGACTTAATTCAGCAACACTTTAGGTGGCATAGAGGCTGAGTAGCTGCGGTCTGAAGACTGCAGCTACTTAACTTACTCAGGGATAGATTACAAGTGGTGCACTTACTGTTGTGTGCGAGCGATAAAGGGGTTTATTGCGGGTGTTTGTGGGCGTCAGAAGTAGCATGCGTATTAAAATTTGAAAGTAAATGTTACGCTCAAATAAAAAGTTGCACAAAAAACATTAAAACTACAGTAACACTGTAGTTACATTATTTGCAATCAAAAGTTATAAGGGATCAAAGATATGAGGTCTCAAGTGTTAGGCTGCAAAGGGATTTAACATAGAAACACATAAATATACATGTCTAAATATCTGTGTATCTGTGTATACAAATATAAGTGTGTGTACATATGTATTTATATGTGTATATATGTATTTATATGTGTATATATGTATTTATATGTGTATATATGTATTTATATGTGTATATATGTATTTATATGTGTATATATGTATTTATATGTGTATATATGTATTTATATGTGTATATATGTATTTACAGACATGCATACACATACTAACACAAATACATATGTATACATATATAGATATAGAAGTGCATTGGCCCTCTTTGCAGTCAAATAGCTGAAAACATGTAAAATCATATTTATGCAATATTAATATTTAATAAAGTGTTTAACTGTGTATTTAATGTAAATATATTTAACATTCCAATTTTCTTCACATAGAGGAATATGTTCTATGTTTTTAAATAAATATTCCAATATATATCTGTTTATATCTTTACATATATATTATCATCTATATTTTACCAAAAGTCATTTTATATATATATATATATATATATATATATATTTATTTATTTATTTATTTATAAATAAATAGAACATATTCTTCTATGTGAAGAACATTGCAATGTGAAATATTAATATTTTCATGGTTAGCACACTTGAGAAAATGTGATCAGGTTTGTGCAACTTGTTGGGTGTTAGGTTTTTTCCACTTTTTGAGTTCCATCAAAGTCTTATATGGTAACTTCGGCTTTTTGCAATCGTCGGGTTAGTGCGCTTGTGAAAACTTTTTACTTTCAACTTGTAATACACTTGCAAAAATCCAAAGTTAGTGCCCCCCCCTGCCCCTCCAGTGACATCACTGCTATGCATGCAGTCACTCCAAAGCCAATTCAACAATATGGCACTAAGCGCTCTTTTAGAGCATAGGGAAACAGCAGCAGTGCACTTAGCTATAAAAGCAGAAAAGAGGACCAAAGAGTTCTTATTAAAGCTAAAGCAACATTTTCTTTCTGTCTAGCATCTAAAAGATGGTATTTATATGTGCATTATGCAAAACTCGCTTACCACCTAATGCACACATCTAATATCCAAAGGCCCCCTACATGATACCTAAAAAATTCTCCCTGCAAACATGTGTACTTATTACTTAGGGGGATATCTATCAAGCCGTCAACTTTGATGAATTCGACGGCACCAATACGCTCGCCTAACATCGCGGCCGCAGACCTGAATACGATCGCCATATTTATAAAAAAAAAAACCCGGCAAAAAGACGTGCACCAAGTACGGGCCAATAAGCATCGGACTGTTGTTAACTAGCAGTCATCGATCTTGCGTCTATTCGGCTTTTTACCAACTTTATTTATACCCTGTCACTAAACGCTGCCACTATACTAAAATGTTTAACCCTTATCCCGTACCCGGCGGCCACCTAAAAAAAGTTATTAACCCCTTTCTGCTAATACTAATTATACAGGTCCACCTATAGAATTTTTATTACACCTACTAGAGCTCTGCTTTGTCAAGAATTATTTTCATTTTGAGAACGGTTATTATTTGCAAACGTTAGGTACTGCGATGGGGTCAAATATGGCCCCATCGTATGCCAATATTTACATGTCCATGTACGAACATGATTATATTCTGACTTCTGAACAGAGCTCTATTAGGTTTTACCAACGTTACATAGATGATGTGTTCCTGGTATGGAGAGGTGACTTGGAGTCTCTTAATGCATGGTTCAATCATCTGAATTCCATTAATTCTGCTGTACGGTTCAAGATTGATATAGATAATGATAGAATACATTTCCTTGATCTTGAGATCTATAAAAGTGTAACATCCGCTGGTTTAAGATTATATACCACCCTATACAATAAACCTACTGATAAGAACTCCATATTGCACTTTAGCAGTTTTCACCCTAGATTTCAGAAAATGGGGGTCAGCTCCTCTCAGCTCCTGCGTGTTGTACGCAATAACACCGAGGAGGCTCACAAGACACGACAACTCAATATGATGTCTCAGAAGTTCATCAATAGAGGATACCCAAAACCTCTTATAATGACACAATGTGAGAGAGCACACTCATTAACCCAGCAATCCACCAACAGTAAACCACTGAAACCGGTTGATAAACGTTTGAATTACATCACCACTTATAAACCAGCATCACAAACGTGCAAAAGATCATCAAGCAACATTGGCCGATTGTATCCACTGATACCAGTTTACCTTTTGGCGACATGCCACCTCCAAGGTTGGTGTACAAGAGATCACAAAATCTTAGGGATTTGTTGGTGAGGACAGACTCGACACAAAGCTTCCGGAAGAATACCTGGTTACCCCAGGGGAAGAAGGGCTGCTATAGGTGTGGAAACTGCATCACCTGTAATGGTATGATTACTGGCAACAAATTCCATCATCCTCATACCAACAAAACCTTCCCTATACGGCATCGGCTGACATGCACCTCAGATCATGTTATCTATGTGATCATTTGTCCATGTTCCCTTTATTACGTGGGAAAAACAACTACCACATTCAGAGAGAGGTTGGCAAACCATAAATCAGCCATTAGGTTATCCTTTGAAAAAGGTACTTCAGATCAACCTGTGGCTCGACACTTCCAACAAGTGGGACATGCTATCTCTACTATGAGAACTATACTAATTGATCACATTACTAAACTTAGGCGGGGTGGTGACCGGGCGAAGGCCCTATTAAGGATGGAATCACACTGGATCCATAGATTGGATACTATTACACCAAAAGGGTTGAATGTGATGATTGACTACAGCTGTTTCTACAAATGACTGTGAGCTTCCTCTCCTCAATAGATATTGTTTCTACCATCTCCTTGGAGCACTCTGCATTTAATTTTAATTTTGTATATAAGATGTATATTCTTGGTCATCTAATATAGGATATGATATATATTTAGCATTTAGTGTTATGAGATACGTATGACAGTGGGATATGAGATATTTTATATCATATGCTTAATGTCATCTTTACTTATACTTATCCCTTCGGTTATGACCAGTCTCATTTTATGTTTAGTATTTAATAGTTAGTATCAACATCCTGATGTGTTTTGTACATCGCAATTTGGTTCAACCTGCTGTCATGGTAACACGTTGTGTTGTGCTAGGGGCGGCGTGTCCGCATCCAATGAGTGGTTAGCATCACGGCACATTGCAGTATTGTTCCCAGTATGTTTACATATGGGTTTCCATGACAAAGGTTGACATCTTTATGAACTCATCACGCACGTTCATGAGGCTTTCTGAGTGTAATATGCAACACGTGCATTTGTGTTGTTATGGTTGTTAAGACTACGGCCCTGTTGATGACGTAGAAATCATTTAGATCTCATTCAGCTGTGTTTGGGCCTATTATTGCGGTTAACTTAGCGAATCAGGTTTTAGAGTGGGGATATATAAGACACTGTTTGGTGATATGTTTTATGCCTGAGGTGTGTGTTTTATACATGTGACCAAGGCCTCCGTGTGAGGCCGAAACGTTATGTCTTTGAAACATTAAAGGTGTTATTTTGAATCTCTTCGTGTTGGCTTTACTGTTGTGGATAAACAAGAATATACTCCGAAACCTGTTCTTCAACTGTTTCATGTTTTGAATATGCAGAAAATGGGGGTCAGCTCCTCTCAGCTCCTGCGTGTTGTACGCAATAACACCGAGGAGGCTCACAAGACACGACAACTCAATATGATGTCTCAGAAGTTCATCAATAGAGGATACCCAAAACCTCTTATAATGACACAATGTGAGAGAGCACACTCATTAACCCAGCAATCCACCAACAGTAAACCACTGAAACCGGTTGATAAACGTTTGAATTACATCACCACTTATACACCAGCATCACAAACGTGCAAGAGATCATCAAGCAATATTGGCCGATTGTATCCACGGATACCAGTTTACCTTTCGGCGACATGCCACCTCCAAGGTTGGTGTACAAGAGATCACAAAATCTTAGGGATTTGTTGGTGAGGACAGACCCAACACAAAGCTACCTGAAGAATACCTGGTTACCCCAGGGGAAGAAGGGCTGCTATAGGTGTGGAAACTGCATCACCTGTAATGGTATGATTACTGGCAACAAATTTCATCATCCTCATACCAACAAAACCTTCACTATACGGCATCGGCTGACATGCACCTCAGATCATGTTATCTATGTGATCATTTGTCCATGTTCCCTTTATTACGTGGGAAAAACGACTACCACATTCAGAGAGAGGTTGGCAAATCATAAATCAGCCATTAGGTTAGCCTTTGAAAAAGGTACTTCAGATCAACCTGTGGCTCGACACTTCCAGCAAGTGGGACATGCTATCTCTACTATGAGAACAATACTAATTGATCACATTACTAAACTTAGACGGGGTGGTGACCAGGCGAAGGCCCAATTAAGGATGGAATCACGCTGGATCCATAGATAGGATACTATTACACCAAAATGGTTGAATGTGATGATTGACTACAGCTGTTTCTACAAATGACTGTGAGCTTCCTCTCCTCAATAGATATTGTTTCTACCATCTCCTTGGAGCACTCTGCATTTAATTTTAATTTTGTATATAAGATGTATATTCTTGGTCATCTAATATAGGATATAATGTATATTTAGCATTTAGTGTTATGAGATACGTATGACAGTGGGATATGAGATATTTTATATCATATGCTTAATGTCATCTTTACTTATACTTATCCCTTCGGTTATGACCAGTCTCATTTTATGTTTAGTATTTAATAGTTAGTATCAACATCCTGATGTGTTTTGTACACCGCGATTTAGTTCAACCTGCTGTCATGGTAACACGTTGTGTTGTGCTAGGGGCGGCGTGTCCGCATCCAATGAGTGGTTAGCCTCACAGCACATTGCCGTATTGTTCCCAGTATGTTTACATATGGGTTTCCATGACAAAGGTTGACATCTTTATGACCTCATCACGCACGTTCATGCGGCTTTCTGAGTGTAATATGCTACATGTGCATTTGTGTTGTTATGGTTGTTATGACTACAGCCATATGTTGATGACGTAGAAATCATTTAGAGCTCATTCAGCTGTGTTTGGGCCTATTATTGCGGTTAACTTAGCGAATCAGGTTTTAGAGTGGGGATATATAAGACACTGTTTGGTGATATGTTTTATGCCTGAGGTGTGTGTTTTATACATGTGACCAATGCCTCCGTGTGAGGCCGAAACGTTATGTCTTTGAAACATTAAAGGTGTTATTTACGTGCTTCGTGCTTGCTTTACTGTTATGGATAAACAAGAATATACTCCAAAACCTGTTCTTCAACTGTTTCATGTTTTGGATATGCAAGGGCCATGCACAGAGTGGCTGGTTATGTTGGTAAGTGCTGATCTCTCTGTACATTTTTATTTATATGCATACACATATAAACACAAATACATATGTATACATATATAGATATATAGAAGTGCATTGGACCTCTTTGCAGTCAAATAGCTGAAAACATGTAAAATCATATTTATGCAATATTAATATTTAATAAAGTGTTTAACTGTGTATTTAATGTAAATATATTTAACATTCCAATTTTCTTCACATAGAGGAATATGTTCTATGTCTTTTTAAATAGATATTCCAATATATATCTGTTTATATCTATACGTATATATATAATCATCTATATTTTATATATATATATATATATATATGTATGTATTTATAAATACATAGAACATATTCTTGTATGTGAAGAACATTGGAATGTGAAATATTAATATTTTCATGGTTAGCGCACTTGAGAAAATGCGATCGGGTTTGTGCAACTTGTTGGGTGTTCAGCAAAGTCTTATATGGTAACTCCGGCTTTTTGCAATCGTCGGGTTAGTGCGCTTGTGAAAACTTTTTACTTTCAACTTATAATACACCCCCCTGCCCCTCCAGGGACATCACTGCTATGCATGCAGTCACTCCAAAGCCAATTCAACAATATGGCACTAAGCGCTCTTTTAGAGCATAGGGAAACAGCAGCAGTGCTCTTAGCTATAAAAGCCGAAAAGAAAGCTTTACAAAGAGTTCTTATTAAAGCTAAAGCAACATTTTCTTTCTGTCTAGCATCTAAAAGATGGCATTTATATATGCATTATGCAAAACTCGCTTACCACCTAATGCACACATTGTTGAATTCGACGGCACCAATACGCTCGCCTAACATCGCGGCCGCAGACCTGAATATAATCGCCATATTTATAAAAAAAAGCCGGCAAAAAGACGCGCACCAAGTACGGGGCGATGAGCATTGGACTGTTGTTAACTAGCAGTCATCAATCTTGTGTCTATTCGACTTTTTACCAACTTTATTTATACCCTGTCACTAAACGCTGCCACTATACTTAAGTGTTTAACCCCTATCCCGCTGCTCCCGGACCCCGCCGCCACCTAAATAAAGTTATTAACTCCTATCCCGACGCTCCCGGACCCCGCCACCACCTAACTGCAGTTATTAACCCCTATCCTGACGCTCCTGGACCCTGCCGCCACCTAAATAAAGTTATTAACTCCTATCCCGCCGCTCCCGGACCCTGCCCCCAAATAACTGAAGTTATTAACCCCTATCCTGACGCTCCTGGACCCTGCCGCCACCTAAATAAAGCTATTAAACCCCTATCCCACCGCCCCCGGACCCCGCCGCCACTAAATAAATGTATTAACCCCTAAACCTCTGGCCTTCCACATCACTACCACTAACTAAACCTATTAACCCCTAAACCGCCACCCCCCCACATCACCATAAACTAAATTATGCTAAACCTAACAACCCGCTAACTTTAAATTAAAATTACAACATCTTATAATAAATTTAAACTTACCTGTAGAATTAAAAAAAAAAATTAAACTATTAATTAACCTACCCTAACTATTATCCTACAATTAAATTAAACTAGCAATTAAATTAACTAAATTACATATTAAAAAAACCCTAACCCTACTTAAATTATTTAAATATACTATTTAAACTTATTAAAAATTACTAAATTACCAAAAAAATAAACGCTAAGTTACAAAAAATAAACACTAACTTACGGAAAAAAAACAAAACACATTATCAAAAATAAAAACAAATTACTCCTAATCTAATAGCCCTATCAAAATAAAAAAGCCCCCAAAATAAATAAAACCCTAGCCTACAATAAACTACCAATGGCCCTTAAAATTATTATTATTATTCTTTATTTATAAAGCGCAAACAGATTCCGCAGCGCTGCCCATGGGTACAAGGAGAGAAGTACAACAGAGAAACAATACAGGAAAAGACCTTTTGTGGGGCATTGTCCTAAAGAAATCAGCTCTTTCAACTGTAAAAAAAACAAAAAAAACACCTTCCAACAGTAAAACCCACCACCCAACCAGCCAACCCCCACAAATAAAAACCCTATCTAAATTAACCTAAGCTCCCCATTGCCCTGAAAAGGGCATTTGTATGGGCATTGCCCTTAAAATGGCACTTAGCTCTTTTACCTGCCCAGACCCTACACTAAAAATAAAACCCACCCAAAAATCCCTTAAATAAACCTAACACTAACCCCCGATGATCCACTTACAGTTATTGAAGTCCTGCTTGAAGGATCCATCAAGCTGGCAAGAAGTCTTCATAGGTTAATTAAAGTGAATGTAAATTTTGATGCTAAAGTGCCCGGTTTTTAAAAATTTGATTAAAAACACGGGCACTTTAATTCATCAAAATTTACATTTCACTCGTGCTGTGAAAATACTTACCTTTAAAACTTGACAGCAGCTCCAGCTTCCTCCGGTTGTCGCAAGCCATTTCTGATGTCAGAAATGATGGATCGGTCATCTTCCAATCACAGCTTCCCCCCGGGGGAATCAGTGTCTGATTCAATGCAGTGATTGGAGGAAGCCGGATTCATCATTTTAGACCCAGGAAGAGGCTTTGTGACGGGTGGAGGAAGCTGGAGCTGCTGTCAAGATTAAAAGGTAAGTTTTTTTCACAGCACGAGTGAAATGTAAATTTTGATGAATTAAAGTGCCCCTGTTTTTAATAAAAAATTTAAAAAAACGGGCACTTTAGCATCAAAATTTACATTCACTTTAATAGTTTAAAAATAGTTTATTTTAATTCTACAGCTAAGTTTAAATTTATTATAAGATAGGGATGTTGTAATTTTAATTTAAAGTTAGCGGGTTGTTAGGTTTAGGGGTTAAAAGCTTAATTTCGTTTATGGTGATGTGGGGGGCTGGCGGTTTAGCGGTTAATACGTTTATTTAGTGGCGGCGGCGGCCGGGAGCGGTGGGATAGGGGTTAATAACTTTATTTAGTGGCGGCGGTGTCCGGGAGCGGCGGGATAGGGGTTAATAACTTTATTTAGTGTCAGCGGGGTCCGGAAGCGCCTGGAATAGGGGTTATTAAATTTTATTTAGGTTGCGGCAATGTCGGGGCAGCAGATTAGGGGTGTTTAGACTCGGGGCTTATGTTAGGATGTTAGGTGTAAACGTTACATGTTTTCTACCATATAAATCAATGGGATATCTGGCAGCATTGAACATAAGCTTTTGCTGCTTTCAGATTCCCATTGATTCCTATGGTATCCACGGCCTTCAGGGTGGCGGATTTAAAACCAGGTACGCTGGGCTGGAATAGCCGCGAGCGCACCTGTTAACTATTTGATAACTTTGAAAAAGTGTCAAATAGAGCCGAATGTGTATTCGGAACATCTGTAATGACGTGAGCATCAATCTGCGTCAGATTGAGACCAACGGATCGTATGTTACGTCACAGATTTCAACTTTGCCGGTCTGTAGGCTTAGATAACTAGGTTGGATCAAGCTCGCAACCATAACACTGTTGAATTTTGGCGTATTTGCGGTTGACGGCTTGATAGATATCCCCCATTGAGGCAAACCCATTTATGATACCCCAGCACAAGGCAATCTTTCACCCCAAAAGAAACATCCTATTTCACCAAAAACATATACAAATAACCAGAAAAAAGTAACACTTCAAAATGTCTGCCCTACTTAAATGGACAGTATACACTTATTTTCATATAACTGCATGTAATAGACACTACTATAAAGAATAAGATGCACAGATACTGATATAAAAATCCAGTATATAATGGTTTAGAAACGTACTTAGAACGAAGCTTTCAGTTTAGCTCTGTTGAAAAGGCAGCTGGAAAGCCCACTGCAAGTGGGAAATAAGACACTCCCCCCTCCCCCTTTTGCATGTGAAAAGACCCTTTACACAAACAGGAGCAAGCTGGAGAAGGTAGCTGACGGTATTCAAATTAAACTTTGGGGCTTGGTTAGGAGTCTGAAAATCAGAGCAATGTTATTTAAAAATAAGCAAAATTATACATTTTAAAAAAAAAAAAAAACTTTATGGGCTTTATAAATAGATCATCTACAAAACATTTATGCAAATTAAAAATGAGTGTATAATGTCCCTTTAATTTAGTATTTACCAATGCCGCATGTCTATCTTCAGTGTCTTCTTGCCTTGGAGGTCTCACAAACCATTCCTCTTCTTTGAATGAGCTGGTGGTGTGTATAGAGTTTTAAGATCCTTGAAGTAGACTTCTGATTGGCTATTGACTTCCTGGTTTAACTGAGGGCAAGTAGGACAATATAGGAAGTGAAATCAGTTTTGAAAAACTAAAGTGAGAAAAAAATGAAATGTTATAAATGTCAAACCTGAAGCAGAGCTTGATAATTCCTTTCCATAACTCTTTGTTGAAGAGATACCTAGGTAGGTAGCGTGCACATGCCTGAAGCACTATATGACAGGAAATAATGCCGCCACCTAGAGCTCCTGCTAATGTATAACATTGTTGCAAAACTGCTGCTATGTAGTGCTGCAGACCCGTGCACACTCTTGAGCTTAACAATTTCTGCTTTTCAAATAAGGATAACAAGAAAACAAAGAAAATATGCTAATTGAAGTAAATTAGAAAGTTGTTTAAAATGTTATGTTCTCCCAAAGAGTTATACTTTTATTACAATAATAAACATATACTTTTGCTATGTATATAGATGAGCGTAATACTTTATTTTAATATTTACATGTGTTTTAACTAGGGATGGGCGAATGTGTAAATTTCCGAATTCGAATGTTAGAAC